>NW_025927550.1:0-37937 GCF_022837055.1 Prionailurus viverrinus
ACTCTGGGATCCAGGAGGTCAGTTACTTGAGTCGCTGGGATCCCTTCGGAAGTGCTTTCCGAGAATGGAGGAAATGGCCTTTTCGTCATAGGCCCCCACGTAGGTTTTCAAAACGAACTCGGGGAAACAACAAGATGTTCGTTGAATGATGGCTTCTCCCCAGTGCCCTCTCACAATATGGAGGGCGGGTCACCATCCCCACGGTGCCCCGCCTAGGTCTCCAAACACTTGGAACGTGGGGAGACGAGGTGTCTGTTCAAAGACGTTTTCCCCCAAGTGCACGTGGACACACGTCTTGAGTAGAAGACGCTTGCCGCACAGTCCCAGCACAGGGTCGCCAACGGTTCTCACTGCGAGAACCGAGATGCTCGTGACAAGACGGCTTGCCCGCTTTCACAGAGTGCTTTCACAGAGTGGACTCCATGGCAGTTGGACTGTGGGCCCCGCTGAGGGTTTCAAACACTTCCAACTTGGTGACACGACATGTGGGGCGAGGGATGGTTGGCCCACAGTGTTGTTTCCCAGAACTGTGTCAATGGCACCTTTTCCTAGGTCCCGCTGGAGTTTTCAAACAGTTTTCACGTCGTGACACAAGCTTTTCCCCGAAAGATGGGTCCTCCCAAGTTCCCCTCTCCCCATATCGAGCCAAGGTCACCTTGCCCATGGTTCCCTGCCTAGGTTTCCAAACACGTGTCACGTAGGAAAGAAAAGACGTGACTGGAGCGACGTTCGCCCCCATGTGCAGTGGGACAGACTTGAGTATGTGGCTCTTTCCGCAGAGTCCCAGCGCAGGTTTTCCAACAGTTCTGACTGAGAGCAGCAAGATGTTCGGGAAAAGGTGGTTTGCCCACAGTGTTCTTTCACAGACTTGAGTACAGCGCAATCCGCTCTGGAAGCCGCGTCGGGTTTCCGACACTTCCAACTTAGAGAAACGAGACGCTAGACGAAGGATGGTTGGCCCAGTGTGTTGTGTCACCGAGAGGAGGATAGGGCAGGCCCTTCCCTCCTAGGTCCCACATACGTTTTCACACAGTTGTCCCATACGGAAACAAGACGTTCCTTGAGCTAAAGGGTTTCTCCACGGTATCGTCTCTCCATATCGAGGAAAGTTCACCTTCCAGGTGGTTCCCCGCATGAGTCTTCAAACAAACACGTGTCACGGAGGGAGACAAGACGTTGGTCGAGAGACGATTTCCCCCACGTGCAGGGGGACAGCGCTGAGTACAGGAGACTGCCCGCACAGTCCCGGCACAGGTTTTCCAACGGTTGTAACTGAGGGAAACACGATGTTAGGGAAAAGGTGGGTTGCCCACAGTGTTCTTTCACAGAGTCGAGTCTACGGCAGTGAGCTTGGGGGCGCCGCGCAGGATTTCCCACGCTTCCACATCGGTGCCACGAGACGTCGGAGGAAGGGTGCTATGCCCACCGGGCTGTTTCACAGCATGGAGGAAATGGCACTGTCTCCCTCGGGCCCGCTTCAGTCTCCTCACAGGTGTCACGTCGGGACCCAAGCTTTTCCTTCAAAGATGGGTTCTCCAAAGTCCCCTCTCACAATATCGAGTGACGGTCACCTTCCCCATGGTTCCCCGCATAGGCTTCTCAACACTTGTAACGTGGGGAGAAAAGACCTGAGTTTGAGTGAAGTATCGCCCGAGTGCCCCCGGACAGAGTGGCGTGTAGGAGACGGTCCGCACAGTCCCGGCACAGGTTTTCCAACAGTGGTAACGGGGAGACGCACGACGTTTAGGGAAAGGGTGGTTTGCCCACAGTGTTCTTGCCCAGGGTTGAGTCTAGGGGCAACGAGCTTGTGGGCGCCGCCTAGGATTTCCCACACTTCCAACGGTATCAATGCCACGAGACGGTAGACGAAGGCTGGTTGGCCCGCTGTCTTGTTTCACAGAATCGCGTAAACGGCAGGCACATGCTTCAGAGCCCCACAGAAGTTTGCCAACGGTTGTCGCAGAGGGAAACAAGAGTCTCCTCGAAGGACGGTTTCTCCACAGCATTCTTTCCCAGTGGGCTGGCATGTGTCACTTTCCCCACCGGGACCCGCTTTGCATTTCTGACAGTTCGAAGGAAGCTCTGCCACATCGTACCTGAAAGATGATTTTCCCCAGGTGCAGTTTGGCCGGGTTGAGCAGCTGGCACTTTGGCAGCGTCCCTGCCTAGGGGTGCACCCACTTCTAACTTTGTGAGACAAGATGTCGGTGAAGAGTTGCTTGTCGCACAGTGTCCTTTGGCAAATTTGCGTGTGTGGCGCTCACCTTGTGGGCCCCGCCTAGGTTTGCACACCGGGCTCACTTCGTCACGGGAGCTCTTGTTGGAAAGACTGGCTCACCACGGCGTCTCTTCCTAGCGTTTCCTATAGGGCACTGCTGCCTAGCCCCGCATACCGTTGGAAACATTTCTGACATCGTCAAACCTGTTGGTAGCTGCGAGACGGTGTGCCCACAGTGTTCCTTCACGGAGTCGAGTAGACGGCCCATAGCTCGTGTGCCACGCGTAGGGATACGGACATTTCCAACTTGGCGAAACGAGGCGATCGTGGAAGGACGGTTTCCCCATTGTGTTGTTTCACAGAATTGAGTGTGTGGCACTCTCGGTCTATCTGGGCCCTCCCTCCCCGCCCCTCCCCCCCCCCCGCGCCCGCCCCCCGGTTTGCCAACAGATCTGCCTTTGGGAAACAAGCAAGGTGTTAGTTTGAACAAGGTTGCTCCCCACTGTGCCTACGCACCGTCGCGGAAAGGACACCTTCCCCATCGTTGGCCGTGTGGAATTTCAAACAATTCCCGCGCAGGGACACAAGATGTCACTTGAAACCACGTAACCGCCAAGTGCCGTGGGACCCCGCTGCGCGTATGGCGCTTTCGCTCTAAGCCTCACGTCCGTGTTCCGCCTCTTCCAAGGCGGAGCATGGAGACGTTAGCGGAAAGATGTGGTTCCCACACTCTTGATTCTCATAGAGGACTCTCTGGCCCTGAGTGTACAGGTCAGACTGCGTCTTCGCAGTGTTCGAAGTCAAACAAGGTGTCGGTTCCGACACGGGTTCTGCCCAGCGCTCTTTCAGAGGACCGAATACAGGTCACTTGTCACACGGTTCCCTGCATAGGCTGTCCAACGCTTCTCCGGGAGTGATACAAGATGTTAGCTGAAGAACGGTTTCGCCAAAGGGCACTTCGACCCAGATGAGTGTCGGGAACTTTCCGCCTGGGCCCCCCCCCCCCCCCATACGTTATCCATCCTTTCGAAGGTACTGACACGTGACGGTAGCTGGCATACGTTTTCTCCACACGAGTCCTTCACCGGTGGGGAAAAGGTCCCCTTCCACGTGGTTCTCCGCATAGGATTTCAAACACGTTCAACTCTGGGATCCAGGAGGTCAGTTACTTGAGTCGCTGGGATCCCTTCGGAAGTGCTTTCCGAGAATGGAGGAAATGCCTTTTCGTCATAGGCCCCCACGTAGGTTTTCAAAACGAACTCGGGGAAACAACAAGATGTTCGTTGAATGATGGCTTCTCCCCAGTGCCCTCTCACAATATGGAGGGCGGGTCACCATCCCCACGGTGCCCCGCCTAGGTCTCCAAACACTTGGAACGTGGGGAGACGAGGTGTCTGTTCAAAGACGTTTTCCCCCAAGTGCACGTGGACACACGTCTTGAGTAGAAGACGCTTGCCGCACAGTCCCAGCACAGGGTCGCCAACGGTTCTCACTGCGAGAACCGAGATGCTCGTGACAAGACGGCTTGCCCGCTTTCACAGAGTGCTTTCACAGAGTGGACTCCATGGCAGTTGGACTGTGGGCCCCGCTGAGGGTTTCAAACACTTCCAACTTGGTGACACGACATGTGGGGCGAGGGATGGTTGGCCCACAGTGTTGTTTCCCAGAACTGTGTCAATGGCACCTTTTCCTAGGTCCCGCTGGAGTTTTCAAACAGTTTTCACGTCGTGACACAAGCTTTTCCCCGAAAGATGGGTCCTCCCAAGTTCCCTCTCCCCATATCGAGCCAAGGTCACCTTGCCCATGGTTCCCTGCCTAGGTTTCCAAACACGTGTCACGTAGGAAAGAAAAGACGTGACTGGAGCGACGTTCGCCCCCATGTGCAGTGGGACAGACTTGAGTATGTGCTCTTTCCGCAGAGTCCCAGCGCAGGTTTTCCAACAGTTCTGACTGAGAGCAGCAAGATGTTCGGGAAAAGGTGGTTTGCCCACAGTGTTCTTTCACAGACTTGAGTACAGCGCAATCCGCTCTGGAAGCCGCGTCGGGTTTCCGACACTTCCAACTTAGAGAAACGAGACGCTAGACGAAGGATGGTTGGCCCAGTGTGTTGTGTCACCGAGAGGAGGATAGGGCAGGCCCTTCCCTCCTAGGTCCCACATACGTTTTCACACAGTTGTCCCATACGGAAACAAGACGTTCCTTGAGCTAAAGGGTTTCTCCACGGTATCGTCTCTCCATATCGAGGAAAGTTCACCTTCCAGGTGGTTCCCCGCATGAGTCTTCAAACAAACACGTGTCACGGAGGGAGACAAGACGTTGGTCGAGAGACGATTTCCCCCACGTGCAGGGGGACAGCGCTGAGTACAGGAGACTGCCCGCACAGTCCCGGCACAGGTTTTCCAACGGTTGTAACTGAGGGAAACACGATGTTAGGGAAAAGGTGGGTTGCCCACAGTGTTCTTTCACAGAGTCGAGTCTACGGCAGTGAGCTTGGGGGCGCCGCGCAGGATTTCCCACGCTTCCACATCGGTGCCACGAGACGTCGGAGGAAGGGTGCTATGCCACCGGGCTGTTTCACAGCATGGAGGAAATGGCACTGTCTCCCTCGGGCCCGCTTCAGTCTCCTCACAGGTGTCACGTCGGGACCCAAGCTTTTCCTTCAAAGATGGGTTCTCCAAAGTCCCCTCTCACAATATCGAGTGACGGTCACCTTCCCCATGGTTCCCCGCATAGGCTTCTCAACACTTGTAACGTGGGGAGAAAAGACCTGAGTTTGAGTGAAGTATCGCCCGAGTGCCCCCGGACAGAGTGGCGTGTAGGAGACGGTCCGCACAGTCCCGGCACAGGTTTTCCAACAGTGGTAACGGGGAGACGCACGACGTTTAGGGAAAGGGTGGTTTGCCCACAGTGTTCTTGCCCAGGGTTGAGTCTAGGGGCAACGAGCTTGTGGGCGCCGCCTAGGATTTCCCACACTTCCAACGGTATCAATGCCACGAGACGTTAGACGAAGGCTGGTTGGCCCGCTGTCTTGTTTCACAGAATCGCGTAAACGGCAGGCACATGCTTCAGAGCCCCACAGAAGTTTGCCAACGGTTGTCGCAGAGGGAAACAAGAGTCTCCTCGAAGGACGGTTTCTCCACAGCATTCTTTCCCAGTGGGCTGGCATGTGTCACTTTCCCACCGGACCCGCTTTGCATTTCTGACAGTTCGAAGGAAGCTCTGCCACATCGTACCTGAAAGATGATTTTCCCCAGTGCAGTTTGGCCGGGTTGAGCAGCTGGCACTTTGGGCAGCGTCCCTGCCTAGGGGTGCACCCACTTCTAACTTTGTGAGACAAGATGTCGGTGAAGAGTTGCTTGTCGCACAGTGTCCTTTGGCAAATTTGGCGTGTGTGGCGCTCACCTTGTGGGCCCCGCCTAGGTTTGCACACCGGGCTCACTTCGTCACGGGAGCTCTTGTTGGAAAGACTGGCTCACCACGGCGTCTCTTCCTAGCGTTTCCTATAGGGCACTTGCTGCCTAGCCCCGCATACCGTTGGAAACATTTCTGACATCGTCAAACCTGTTGGTAGCTGCGAGACGGTGTGCCCACAGTGTTCCTTCACGGAGTCGAGTAGACGGCCCATAGCTCGTGTGCCACGCGTAGGGATACGGACATTTCCAACTTGGCGAAACGAGGCGATCGTGGAAGGACGGTTTCCCCATTGTGTTGTTTCACAGAATTGAGTGTGTGGCACTCTCGGTCTATCTGGGCCCTCCCTCCCCGCCCCTCCCCCCCCCCGCGCCCGCCCCCCGGTTTGCCAACAGATCTGCCTTTGGGAACAAGCAAGGTGTTAGTTTGAACAAGGTTGCTCCCCACTGTGCCTACGCACCGTCGCGGAAAGGACACCTTCCCCATCGTTGGCCGTGTGGAATTTCAAACAATTCCCGCGCAGGGACACAAGATGTCACTTGAAACCACGTAACCGCCAAGTGCCGTGGGACCCCGCTGCGCGTATGGCGCTTTCGCTCTAAGCCTCACGTCCGTGTTCCGCCTCTTCCAAGGCGGAGCATGGAGACGTTAGCGGAAAGATGTGGTTCCCACACTCTTGATTCTCATAGAGGACTCTCTGGCCCTGAGTGTACAGGTCAGACTGCGTCTTCGCAGTGTTCGAAGTCAAACAAGGTGTCGGTTCCGACACGGGTTCTGCCCAGCGCTCTTTCAGAGGACCGAATACAGGTCACTTGTCACACGGTTCCCTGCATAGGCTGTCCAACGCTTCTCCGGGAGTGATACAAGATGTTAGCTGAAGAACGGTTTCGCCAAAGGGCACTTCGACCCAGATGAGTGTCGGGAACTTTCCGCCTGGGCCCCCCCCCCCCCCCCCCATACGTTATCCATCCTTTCGAAGGTACTGACACGTGACGGTAGCTGGCATACGTTTTCTCCACACGAGTCCTTCACCGGTGGGGAAAAGGTCCCCTTCCACGTGGTTCTCCGCATAGGATTTCAAACACGTTCAACTCTGGGATCCAGGAGGTCAGTTACTTGAGTCGCTGGGATCCCTTCGGAAGTGCTTTCCGAGAATGGAGGAAATGGCCTTTTCGTCATAGGCCCCCACGTAGGTTTTCAAAACGAACTCGGGGAAACAACAAGATGTTCGTTGAATGATGGCTTCTCCCCAGTGCCCTCTCACAATATGGAGGGCGGGTCACCATCCCCACGGTGCCCCGCCTAGGTCTCCAAACACTTGGAACGTGGGGAGACGAGGTGTCTGTTCAAAGACGTTTTCCCCCAAGTGCACGTGGACACACGTCTTGAGTAGAAGACGCTTGCCGCACAGTCCCAGCACAGGGTCGCCAACGGTTCTCACTGCGAGAACCGAGATGCTCGTGACAAGACGGCTTGCCCGCTTTCACAGAGTGCTTTCACAGAGTGGACTCCATGGCAGTTGGACTGTGGGCCCCGCTGAGGGTTTCAAACACTTCCAACTTGGTGACACGACATGTGGGGCGAGGGATGGTTGGCCCACAGTGTTGTTTCCCAGAACTGTGTCAATGGCACCTTTTCCTAGGTCCCGCTGGAGTTTTCAAACAGTTTTCACGTCGTGACACAAGCTTTTCCCCGAAAGATGGGTCCTCCCAAGTTCCCTCTCCCCATATCGAGCCAAGGTCACCTTGCCCATGGTTCCCTGCCTAGGTTTCCAACACGTGTCACGTAGGAAAGAAAAGACGTGACTGGAGCGACGTTCGCCCCCATGTGCAGTGGGACAGACTTGAGTATGTGGCTCTTTCCGCAGAGTCCCAGCGCAGGTTTTCCAACAGTTCTGACTGAGAGCAGCAAGATGTTCGGGAAAAGGTGGTTTGCCCACAGTGTTCTTTCACAGACTTGAGTACAGCGCAATCCGCTCTGGAAGCCGCGTCGGGTTTCCGACACTTCCAACTTAGAGAAACGAGACGCTAGACGAAGGATGGTTGGCCCAGTGTGTTGTGTCACCGAGAGGAGGATAGGGCAGGCCCTTCCCTCCTAGGTCCCACATACGTTTTCACACAGTTGTCCCATACGGAAACAAGACGTTCCTTGAGCTAAAGGGTTTCTCCACGGTATCGTCTCTCCATATCGAGAAAGTTCACCTTCCAGGTGGTTCCCCGCATGAGTCTTCAAACAAACACGTGTCACGGAGGGAGACAAGACGTTGGTCGAGAGACGATTTCCCCCACGTGCAGGGGGACAGCGCTGAGTACAGGAGACTGCCCGCACAGTCCCGGCACAGGTTTTCCAACGGTTGTAACTGAGGGAAACACGATGTTAGGGAAAAGGTGGGGTTGCCCACAGTGTTCTTTCACAGAGTCGAGTCTACGGCAGTGAGCTTGGGGGGCGCCGCGCAGGATTTCCCACGCTTCCACATCGGTGCCACGAGACGTCGGAGGAAGGGTGCTATGCCCACCGGGCTGTTTCACAGCATGGAGGAAATGGCACTGTCTCCCTCGGGCCCGCTTCAGTCTCCTCACAGGTGTCACGTCGGGACCCAAGCTTTTCCTTCAAAGATGGGTTCTCCAAAGTCCCCTCTCACAATATCGAGTGACGGTCACCTTCCCCATGGTTCCCCGCATAGGCTTCTCAACACTTGTAACGTGGGGAGAAAAGACCTGAGTTTGAGTGAAGTATCGCCCGAGTGCCCCCGGACAGAGTGGCGTGTAGGAGACGGTCCGCACAGTCCCGGCACAGGTTTTCCAACAGTGGTAACGGGGAGACGCACGACGTTTAGGGAAAGGGTGGTTTGCCCACAGTGTTCTTGCCCAGGGTTGAGTCTAGGGGCAACGAGCTTGTGGGCGCCGCCTAGGATTTCCCACACTTCCAACGGTATCAATGCCACGAGACGTTAGACGAAGGCTGGTTGGCCCGCTGTCTTGTTTCACAGAATCGCGTAAACGGCAGGCACATGCTTCAGAGCCCCACAGAAGTTTGCCAACGGTTGTCGCAGAGGGAAACAAGAGTCTCCTCGAAGGACGGTTTCTCCACAGCATTCTTTCCCAGTGGGCTGGCATGTGTCACTTTCCCCACCGGGACCCCGCTTTGCATTTCTGACAGTTCGAAGGAAGCTCTGCCACATCGTACCTGAAAGATGATTTTCCCCAGTGCAGTTTGGCCGGGTTGAGCAGCTGGCACTTTGGGCAGCGTCCCTGCCTAGGGGTGCACCCACTTCTAACTTTGTGAGACAAGATGTCGGTGAAGAGTTGCTTGTCGCACAGTGTCCTTTGGCAAATTTGCGTGTGTGGCGCTCACCTTGTGGGCCCCGCCTAGGTTTGCACACCGGCTCACTTCGTCACGGGAGCTCTTGTTGGAAAGACTGGCTCACCACGGCGTCTCTTCCTAGCGTTTCCTATAGGGCACTTGCTGCCTAGCCCCGCATACCGTTGGAAACATTTCTGACATCGTCAAACCTGTTGGTAGCTGCGAGACGGTGTGCCCACAGTGTTCCTTCACGGAGTCGAGTAGACGGCCCATAGCTCGTGTGCCACGCGTAGGGATACGGACATTTCCAACTTGGCGAAACGAGGCGATCGTGGAAGGACGGTTTCCCCATTGTGTTGTTTCACAGAATTGAGTGTGTGGCACTCTCGGTCTATCTGGGCCCTCCCTCCCCGCCCCTCCCCCCCCCCCCGCGCCCGCCCCCCGGTTTGCCAACAGATCTGCCTTTGGGAAACAAGCAAGGTGTTAGTTTGAACAAGGTTGCTCCCCACTGTGCCTACGCACCGTCGCGGAAAGGACACCTTCCCCATCGTTGGCCGTGTGGAATTTCAAACAATTCCCGCGCAGGGACACAAGATGTCACTTGAAACCACGTAACCGCCAAGTGCCGTGGGACCCCGCTGCGCGTATGGCGCTTTCGCTCTAAGCCTCACGTCCGTGTTCCGCCTCTTCCAAGGCGGAGCATGGAGACGTTAGCGGAAAGATGTGGTTCCCACACTCTTGATTCTCATAGAGGACTCTCTGGCCCTGAGTGTACAGGTCAGACTGCGTCTTCGCAGTGTTCGAAGTCAAACAAGGTGTCGGTTCCGACACGGGTTCTGCCCAGCGCTCTTTCAGAGGACCGAATACAGGTCACTTGTCACACCGGTTCCCTGCATAGGCTGTCCAACGCTTCTCCGGGAGTGATACAAGATGTTAGCTGAAGAACGGTTTCGCCAAAGGGCACTTCGACCCAGATGAGTGTCGGGAACTTTCCGCCTGGGCCCCCCCCCCCCCCCATACGTTATCCATCCTTTCGAAGGTACTGACACGTGACGGTAGCTGGCATACGTTTTCTCCACACGAGTCCTTCACCGGTGGGGAAAAGGTCCCCTTCCACGTGGTTCTCCGCATAGGATTTCAAACACGTTCAACTCTGGGATCCAGGAGGTCAGTTACTTGAGTCGCTGGGATCCCTTCGGAAGTGCTTTCCGAGAATGGAGGAAATGGCCTTTTCGTCATAGGCCCCCACGTAGGTTTTCAAAACGAACTCGGGGAAACAACAAGATGTTCGTTGAATGATGGCTTCTCCCCAGTGCCCTCTCACAATATGGAGGGCGGGTCACCATCCCCACGGTGCCCCGCCTAGGTCTCCAAACACTTGGAACGTGGGGAGACGAGGTGTCTGTTCAAAGACGTTTTCCCCCAAGTGCACGTGGACACACGTCTTGAGTAGAAGACGCTTGCCGCACAGTCCCAGCACAGGGTCGCCAACGGTTCTCACTGCGAGAACCGAGATGCTCGTGACAAGACGGCTTGCCCGCTTTCACAGAGTGCTTTCACAGAGTGGACTCCATGGCAGTTGGACTGTGGGCCCCGCTGAGGGTTTCAAACACTTCCAACTTGGTGACACGACATGTGGGGCGAGGGATGGTTGGCCCACAGTGTTGTTTCCCAGAACTGTGTCAATGGCACCTTTTCCTAGGTCCCGCTGGAGTTTTCAAACAGTTTTCACGTCGTGACACAAGCTTTTCCCCGAAAGATGGGTCCTCCCAAGTTCCCTCTCCCCATATCGAGCCAAGGTCACCTTGCCCATGGTTCCCTGCCTAGGTTTCCAAACACGTGTCACGTAGGAAAGAAAAGACGTGACTGGAGCGACGTTCGCCCCCATGTGCAGTGGGACAGACTTGAGTATGTGGCTCTTTCCGCAGAGTCCCAGCGCAGGTTTTCCAACAGTTCTGACTGAGAGCAGCAAGATGTTCGGAAAAGGTGGTTTGCCCACAGTGTTCTTTCACAGACTTGAGTACAGCGCAATCCGCTCTGGAAGCCGCGTCGGGTTTCCGACACTTCCAACTTAGAGAAACGAGACGCTAGACGAAGGATGGTTGGCCCAGTGTGTTGTGTCACCGAGAGGAGGATAGGGCAGGCCCTTCCCTCCTAGGTCCCACATACGTTTTCACACAGTTGTCCCATACGGAAACAAGACGTTCCTTGAGCTAAAGGGTTTCTCCACGGTATCGTCTCTCCATATCGAGGAAAGTTCACCTTCCAGGTGTTCCCCGCATGAGTCTTCAAACAAACACGTGTCACGGAGGGAGACAAGACGTTGGTCGAGAGACGATTTCCCCCACGTGCAGGGGGACAGCGCTGAGTACAGGAGACTGCCCGCACAGTCCCGGCACAGGTTTTCCAACGGTTGTAACTGAGGGAAACACGATGTTAGGGAAAAGGTGGGTTGCCCACAGTGTTCTTTCACAGAGTCGAGTCTACGCAGTGAGCTTGGGGCGCCGCGCAGGATTTCCCACGCTTCCACATCGGTGCCACGAGACGTCGGAGGAAGGGTGCTATGCCCACCGGGCTGTTTCACAGCATGGAGGAAATGGCACTGTCTCCCTCGGGCCCGCTTCAGTCTCCTCACAGGTGTCACGTCGGGACCCAAGCTTTTCCTTCAAAGATGGGTTCTCCAAAGTCCCCTCTCACAATATCGAGTGACGGTCACCTTCCCCATGGTTCCCCGCATAGGCTTCTCAACACTTGTAACGTGGGGAGAAAAGACCTGAGTTTGAGTGAAGTATCGCCCGAGTGCCCCCGGACAGAGTGGCGTGTAGGAGACGGTCCGCACAGTCCCGGCACAGGTTTTCCAACAGTGGTAACGGGGAGACGCACGACGTTTAGGGAAAGGGTGGTTTGCCCACAGTGTTCTTGCCCAGGGTTGAGTCTAGGGGCAACGAGCTTGTGGGCGCCGCCTAGGATTTCCCACACTTCCAACGGTATCAATGCCACGAGACGTTAGACGAAGGCTGGTTGGCCCGCTGTCTTGTTTCACAGAATCGCGTAAACGGCAGGCACATGCTTCAGAGCCCCACAGAAGTTTGCCAACGGTTGTCGCAGAGGGAAACAAGAGTCTCCTCGAAGGACGGTTTCTCCACAGCATTCTTTCCCAGTGGGCTGGCATGTGTCACTTTCCCCACCGGGACCCGCTTTGCATTTCTGACAGTTCGAAGGAAGCTCTGCCACATCGTACCTGAAAGATGATTTTCCCCAGGTGCAGTTTGGCCGGGTTGAGCAGCTGGCACTTTGGGCAGCGTCCCTGCCTAGGGGTGCACCCACTTCTAACTTTGTGAGACAAGATGTCGGTGAAGAGTTGCTTCTCGCACAGTGTCCTTTGGCAAATTTGCGTGTGTGGCGCTCACCTTGTGGGCCCCGCCTAGGTTTGCACACCGGGCTCACTTCGTCACGGGAGCTCTTGTTGGAAAGACTGGCTCACCACGGCGTCTCTTCCTAGCGTTTCCTATAGGGCACTTGCTGCCTAGCCCCGCATACCGTTGGAAACATTTCTGACATCGTCAAACCTGTTGGTAGCTGCGAGACGGTGTGCCCACAGTGTTCCTTCACGGAGTCGAGTAGACGGCCCATAGCTCGTGTGCCACGCGTAGGGATACGGACATTTCCAACTTGGCGAAACGAGGCGATCGTGGAAGGACGGTTTCCCCATTGTGTTGTTTCACAGAATTGAGTGTGTGGCACTCTCGGTCTATCTGGGCCCTCCCTCCCCGCCCCTCCCCCCCCCCCCCGCGCCCGCCCCCCGGTTTGCCAACAGATCTGCCTTTGGGAAACAAGCAAGGTGTTAGTTTGAACAAGGTTGCTCCCCACTGTGCCTACGCACCGTCGCGGAAAGGACACCTTCCCCATCGTTGGCCGTGTGGAATTTCAAACAATTCCCGCGCAGGGACACAAGATGTCACTTGAAACCACGTAACCGCCAAGTGCCGTGGGACCCCGCTGCGCGTATGGCGCTTTCGCTCTAAGCCTCACGTCCGTGTTCCGCCTCTTCCAAGGCGGAGCATGGAGACGTTAGCGGAAAGATGTGGTTCCCACACTCTTGATTCTCATAGAGGACTCTCTGGCCCTGAGTGTACAGGTCAGACTGCGTCTTCGCAGTGTTCG
The DNA here is from genome assembly GCF_022837055.1 of Prionailurus viverrinus. Classification (NCBI taxonomy): domain Eukaryota; kingdom Metazoa; phylum Chordata; class Mammalia; order Carnivora; family Felidae; genus Prionailurus; species Prionailurus viverrinus. Next base: position 13,097 of record NW_025927550.1, read on the forward strand.
AAGTCAAACAAGGTGTCGGTTCCGACACGGGTTCTGCCCAGCGCTCTTTCAGAGGACCGAATACAGGTCACTTGTCACACGGTTCCCTGCATAGGCTGTCCAACGCTTCTCCGGGAGTGATACAAGATGTTAGCTGAAGAACGGTTTCGCCAAAGGGCACTTCGACCCAGATGAGTGTCGGGAACTTTCCGCCTGGGCCCCCCCCCCCCCCCCATACGTTATCCATCCTTTCGAAGGTACTGACACGTGACGGTAGCTGGCATACGTTTTCTCCACACGAGTCCTTCACCGGTGGGGAAAAGGTCCCCTTCCACGTGGTTCTCCGCATAGGATTTCAAACACGTTCAACTCTGGGATCCAGGAGGTCAGTTACTTGAGTCGCTGGGATCCCTTCGGAAGTGCTTTCCGAGAATGGAGGAAATGGCCTTTTCGTCATAGGCCCCCACGTAGGTTTTCAAAACGAACTCGGGGAAACAACAAGATGTTCGTTGAATGATGGCTTCTCCCCAGTGCCCTCTCACAATATGGAGGGCGGGTCACCATCCCCACGGTGCCCCGCCTAGGTCTCCAAACACTTGGAACGTGGGGAGACGAGGTGTCTGTTCAAAGACGTTTTCCCCCAAGTGCACGTGGACACACGTCTTGAGTAGAAGACGCTTGCCGCACAGTCCCAGCACAGGGTCGCCAACGGTTCTCACTGCGAGAACCGAGATGCTCGTGACAAGACGGCTTGCCCGCTTTCACAGAGTGCTTTCACAGAGTGGACTCCATGGCAGTTGGACTGTGGGCCCCGCTGAGGGTTTCAAACACTTCCAACTTGGTGACACGACATGTGGGGCGAGGGATGGTTGGCCCACAGTGTTGTTTCCCAGAACTGTGTCAATGGCACCTTTTCCTAGGTCCCGCTGGAGTTTTCAAACAGTTTTCACGTCGTGACACAAGCTTTTCCCCGAAAGATGGGTCCTCCCAAGTTCCCTCTCCCCATATCGAGCCAAGGTCACCTTGCCCATGGTTCCCTGCCTAGGTTTCCAAACACGTGTCACGTAGGAAAGAAAAGACGTGACTGGAGCGACGTTCGCCCCCATGTGCAGTGGGACAGACTTGAGTATGTGGCTCTTTCCGCAGAGTCCCAGCGCAGGTTTTCCAACAGTTCTGACTGAGAGCAGCAAGATGTTCGGGAAAAGGTGGTTTGCCCACAGTGTTCTTTCACAGACTTGAGTACAGCGCAATCCGCTCTGGAAGCCGCGTCGGGTTTCCGACACTTCCAACTTAGAGAAACGAGACGCTAGACGAAGGATGGTTGGCCCAGTGTGTTGTGTCACCGAGAGGAGGATAGGGCAGGCCCTTCCCTCCTAGGTCCCACATACGTTTTCACACAGTTGTCCCATACGGAAACAAGACGTTCCTTGAGCTAAAGGGTTTCTCCACGGTATCGTCTCTCCATATCGAGGAAAGTTCACCTTCCAGGTGGTTCCCCGCATGAGTCTTCAAACAAACACGTGTCACGGAGGGAGACAAGACGTTGGTCGAGAGACGATTTCCCCCACGTGCAGGGGGACAGCGCTGAGTACAGGAGACTGCCCGCACAGTCCCGGCACAGGTTTTCCAACGGTTGTAACTGAGGGAAACACGATGTTAGGGAAAAGGTGGGTTGCCCACAGTGTTCTTTCACAGAGTCGAGTCTACGGCAGTGAGCTTGGGGGCGCCGCGCAGGATTTCCCACGCTTCCACATCGGTGCCACGAGACGTCGGAGGAAGGGTGCTATGCCCACCGGGCTGTTTCACAGCATGGAGGAAATGGCACTGTCTCCCTCGGGCCCGCTTCAGTCTCCTCACAGGTGTCACGTCGGGACCCAAGCTTTTCCTTCAAAGATGGGTTCTCCAAAGTCCCCTCTCACAATATCGAGTGACGGTCACCTTCCCCATGGTTCCCCGCATAGGCTTCTCAACACTTGTAACGTGGGGAGAAAAGACCTGAGTTTGAGTGAAGTATCGCCCGAGTGCCCCCGGACAGAGTGGCGTGTAGGAGACGGTCCGCACAGTCCCGGCACAGGTTTTCCAACAGTGGTAACGGGGAGACGCACGACGTTTAGGGAAAGGGTGGTTTGCCCACAGTGTTCTTGCCCAGGGTTGAGTCTAGGGGCAACGAGCTTGTGGGCGCCGCCTAGGATTTCCCACACTTCCAACGGTATCAATGCCACGAGACGTTAGACGAAGGCTGGTTGGCCCGCTGTCTTGTTTCACAGAATCGCGTAAACGGCAGGCACATGCTTCAGAGCCCCACAGAAGTTTGCCAACGGTTGTCGCAGAGGGAAACAAGAGTCTCCTCGAAGGACGGTTTCTCCACAGCATTCTTTCCCAGTGGGCTGGCATGTGTCACTTTCCCCACCGGGACCCGCTTTGCATTTCTGACAGTTCGAAGGAAGCTCTGCCACATCGTACCTGAAAGATGATTTTCCCCAGGTGCAGTTTGGCCGGGTTGAGCAGCTGGCACTTTGGGCAGCGTCCCTGCCTAGGGGTGCACCCACTTCTAACTTTGTGAGACAAGATGTCGGTGAAGAGTTGCTTGTCGCACAGTGTCCTTTGGCAAATTTGCGTGTGTGGCGCTCACCTTGTGGGCCCCGCCTAGGTTTGCACACCGGGCTCACTTCGTCACGGGAGCTCTTGTTGGAAAGACTGGCTCACCACGGCGTCTCTTCCTAGCGTTTCCTATAGGGCACTTGCTGCCTAGCCCCGCATACCGTTGGAAACATTTCTGACATCGTCAAACCTGTTGGTAGCTGCGAGACGGTGTGCCCACAGTGTTCCTTCACGGAGTCGAGTAGACGGCCCATAGCTCGTGTGCCACGCGTAGGGATACGGACATTTCCAACTTGGCGAAACGAGGCGATCGTGGAAGGACGGTTTCCCCATTGTGTTGTTTCACAGAATTGAGTGTGTGGCACTCTCGGTCTATCTGGGCCCTCCCTCCCCGCCCCTCCCCCCCCCCCCCGCGCCCGCCCCCCGGTTTGCCAACAGATCTGCCTTTGGGAAACAAGCAAGGTGTTAGTTTGAACAAGGTTGCTCCCCACTGTGCCTACGCACCGTCGCGGAAAGGACACCTTCCCCATCGTTGGCCGTGTGGAATTTCAAACAATTCCCGCGCAGGGACACAAGATGTCACTTGAAACCACGTAACCGCCAAGTGCCGTGGGACCCCGCTGCGCGTATGGCGCTTTCGCTCTAAGCCTCACGTCCGTGTTCCGCCTCTTCCAAGGCGGAGCATGGAGACGTTAGCGGAAAGATGTGGTTCCCACACTCTTGATTCTCATAGAGGACTCTCTGGCCCTGAGTGTACAGGTCAGACTGCGTCTTCGCAGTGTTCGAAGTCAAACAAGGTGTCGGTTCCGACACGGGTTCTGCCCAGCGCTCTTTCAGAGGACCGAATACAGGTCACTTGTCACACGGTTCCCTGCATAGGCTGTCCAACGCTTCTCCGGGAGTGATACAAGATGTTAGCTGAAGAACGGTTTCGCCAAAGGGCACTTCGACCCAGATGAGTGTCGGGAACTTTCCGCCTGGGCCCCCCCCCCCCCCATACGTTATCCATCCTTTCGAAGGTACTGACACGTGACGGTAGCTGGCATACGTTTTCTCCACACGAGTCCTTCACCGGTGGGGAAAAGGTCCCCTTCCACGTGGTTCTCCGCATAGGATTTCAAACACGTTCAACTCTGGGATCCAGGAGGTCAGTTACTTGAGTCGCTGGGATCCCTTCGGAAGTGCTTTCCGAGAATGGAGGAAATGGCCTTTTCGTCATAGGCCCCCACGTAGGTTTTCAAAACGAACTCGGGGAAACAACAAGATGTTCGTTGAATGATGGCTTCTCCCCAGTGCCCTCTCACAATATGGAGGGCGGGTCACCATCCCCACGGTGCCCCGCCTAGGTCTCCAAACACTTGGAACGTGGGGAGACGAGGTGTCTGTTCAAAGACGTTTTCCCCCAAGTGCACGTGGACACACGTCTTGAGTAGAAGACGCTTGCCGCACAGTCCCAGCACAGGGTCGCCAACGGTTCTCACTGCGAGAACCGAGATGCTCGTGACAAGACGGCTTGCCCGCTTTCACAGAGTGCTTTCACAGAGTGGACTCCATGGCAGTTGGACTGTGGGCCCCGCTGAGGGTTTCAAACACTTCCAACTTGGTGACACGACATGTGGGGCGAGGGATGGTTGGCCCACAGTGTTGTTTCCCAGAACTGTGTCAATGGCACCTTTTCCTAGGTCCCGCTGGAGTTTTCAAACAGTTTTCACGTCGTGACACAAGCTTTTCCCCGAAAGATGGGTCCTCCCAAGTTCCCTCTCCCCATATCGAGCCAAGGTCACCTTGCCCATGGTTCCCTGCCTAGGTTTCCAAACACGTGTCACGTAGGAAAGAAAAGACGTGACTGGAGCGACGTTCGCCCCCATGTGCAGTGGGACAGACTTGAGTATGTGGCTCTTTCCGCAGAGTCCCAGCGCAGGTTTTCCAACAGTTCTGACTGAGAGCAGCAAGATGTTCGGGAAAAGGTGGTTTGCCCACAGTGTTCTTTCACAGACTTGAGTACAGCGCAATCCGCTCTGGAAGCCGCGTCGGGTTTCCGACACTTCCAACTTAGAGAAACGAGACGCTAGACGAAGGATGGTTGGCCCAGTGTGTTGTGTCACCGAGAGGAGGATAGGGCAGGCCCTTCCCTCCTAGGTCCCACATACGTTTTCACACAGTTGTCCCATACGGAAACAAGACGTTCCTTGAGCTAAAGGGTTTCTCCACGGTATCGTCTCTCCATATCGAGGAAAGTTCACCTTCCAGGTGGTTCCCCGCATGAGTCTTCAAACAAACACGTGTCACGGAGGGAGACAAGACGTTGGTCGAGAGACGATTTCCCCCACGTGCAGGGGGACAGCGCTGAGTACAGGAGACTGCCCGCACAGTCCCGGCACAGGTTTTCCAACGGTTGTAACTGAGGGAAACACGATGTTAGGGAAAAGGTGGGTTGCCCACAGTGTTCTTTCACAGAGTCGAGTCTACGGCAGTGAGCTTGGGGGCGCCGCGCAGGATTTCCCACGCTTCCACATCGGTGCCACGAGACGTCGGAGGAAGGGTGCTATGCCCACCGGGCTGTTTCACAGCATGGAGGAAATGGCACTGTCTCCCTCGGGCCCGCTTCAGTCTCCTCACAGGTGTCACGTCGGGACCCAAGCTTTTCCTTCAAAGATGGGTTCTCCAAAGTCCCCTCTCACAATATCGAGTGACGGTCACCTTCCCCATGGTTCCCCGCATAGGCTTCTCAACACTTGTAACGTGGGGAGAAAAGACCTGAGTTTGAGTGAAGTATCGCCCGAGTGCCCCCGGACAGAGTGGCGTGTAGGAGACGGTCCGCACAGTCCCGGCACAGGTTTTCCAACAGTGGTAACGGGGAGACGCACGACGTTTAGGGAAAGGGTGGTTTGCCCACAGTGTTCTTGCCCAGGGTTGAGTCTAGGGGCAACGAGCTTGTGGGCGCCGCCTAGGATTTCCCACACTTCCAACGGTATCAATGCCACGAGACGTTAGACGAAGGCTGGTTGGCCCGCTGTCTTGTTTCACAGAATCGCGTAAACGGCAGGCACATGCTTCAGAGCCCCACAGAAGTTTGCCAACGGTTGTCGCAGAGGGAAACAAGAGTCTCCTCGAAGGACGGTTTCTCCACAGCATTCTTTCCCAGTGGGCTGGCATGTGTCACTTTCCCCACCGGGACCCGCTTTGCATTTCTGACAGTTCGAAGGAAGCTCTGCCACATCGTACCTGAAAGATGATTTTCCCCAGGTGCAGTTTGGCCGGGTTGAGCAGCTGGCACTTTGGGCAGCGTCCCTGCCTAGGGGTGCACCCACTTCTAACTTTGTGAGACAAGATGTCGGTGAAGAGTTGCTTGTCGCACAGTGTCCTTTGGCAAATTTGCGTGTGTGGCGCTCACCTTGTGGGCCCCGCCTAGGTTTGCACACCGGGCTCACTTCGTCACGGGAGCTCTTGTTGGAAAGACTGGCTCACCACGGCGTCTCTTCCTAGCGTTTCCTATAGGGCACTTGCTGCCTAGCCCCGCATACCGTTGGAAACATTTCTGACATCGTCAAACCTGTTGGTAGCTGCGAGACGGTGTGCCCACAGTGTTCCTTCACGGAGTCGAGTAGACGGCCCATAGCTCGTGTGCCACGCGTAGGGATACGGACATTTCCAACTTGGCGAAACGAGGCGATCGTGGAAGGACGGTTTCCCCATTGTGTTGTTTCACAGAATTGAGTGTGTGGCACTCTCGGTCTATCTGGGCCCTCCCTCCCCGCCCCTCCCCCCCCCCCCGCGCCCGCCCCCCGGTTTGCCAACAGATCTGCCTTTGGGAAACAAGCAAGGTGTTAGTTTGAACAAGGTTGCTCCCCACTGTGCCTACGCACCGTCGCGGAAAGGACACCTTCCCCATCGTTGGCCGTGTGGAATTTCAAACAATTCCCGCGCAGGGACACAAGATGTCACTTGAAACCACGTAACCGCCAAGTGCCGTGGGACCCCGCTGCGCGTATGGCGCTTTCGCTCTAAGCCTCACGTCCGTGTTCCGCCTCTTCCAAGGCGGAGCATGGAGACGTTAGCGGAAAGATGTGGTTCCCACACTCTTGATTCTCATAGAGGACTCTCTGGCCCTGAGTGTACAGGTCAGACTGCGTCTTCGCAGTGTTCGAAGTCAAACAAGGTGTCGGTTCCGACACGGGTTCTGCCCAGCGCTCTTTCAGAGGACCGAATACAGGTCACTTGTCACACGGTTCCCTGCATAGGCTGTCCAACGCTTCTCCGGGAGTGATACAAGATGTTAGCTGAAGAACGGTTTCGCCAAAGGGCACTTCGACCCAGATGAGTGTCGGGAACTTTCCGCCTGGGCCCCCCCCCCCCCCCATACGTTATCCATCCTTTCGAAGGTACTGACACGTGACGGTAGCTGGCATACGTTTTCTCCACACGAGTCCTTCACCGGTGGGGAAAAGGTCCCCTTCCACGTGGTTCTCCGCATAGGATTTCAAACACGTTCAACTCTGGGATCCAGGAGGTCAGTTACTTGAGTCGCTGGGATCCCTTCGGAAGTGCTTTCCGAGAATGGAGGAAATGGCCTTTTCGTCATAGGCCCCCACGTAGGTTTTCAAAACGAACTCGGGGAAACAACAAGATGTTCGTTGAATGATGGCTTCTCCCCAGTGCCCTCTCACAATATGGAGGGCGGGTCACCATCCCCACGGTGCCCCGCCTAGGTCTCCAAACACTTGGAACGTGGGGAGACGAGGTGTCTGTTCAAAGACGTTTTCCCCCAAGTGCACGTGGACACACGTCTTGAGTAGAAGACGCTTGCCGCACAGTCCCAGCACAGGGTCGCCAACGGTTCTCACTGCGAGAACCGAGATGCTCGTGACAAGACGGCTTGCCCGCTTTCACAGAGTGCTTTCACAGAGTGGACTCCATGGCAGTTGGACTGTGGGCCCCGCTGAGGGTTTCAAACACTTCCAACTTGGTGACACGACATGTGGGGCGAGGGATGGTTGGCCCACAGTGTTGTTTCCCAGAACTGTGTCAATGGCACCTTTTCCTAGGTCCCGCTGGAGTTTTCAAACAGTTTTCACGTCGTGACACAAGCTTTTCCCCGAAAGATGGGTCCTCCCAAGTTCCCTCTCCCCATATCGAGCCAAGGTCACCTTGCCCATGGTTCCCTGCCTAGGTTTCCAAACACGTGTCACGTAGGAAAGAAAAGACGTGACTGGAGCGACGTTCGCCCCCATGTGCAGTGGGACAGACTTGAGTATGTGGCTCTTTCCGCAGAGTCCCAGCGCAGGTTTTCCAACAGTTCTGACTGAGAGCAGCAAGATGTTCGGGAAAAGGTGGTTTGCCCACAGTGTTCTTTCACAGACTTGAGTACAGCGCAATCCGCTCTGGAAGCCGCGTCGGGTTTCCGACACTTCCAACTTAGAGAAACGAGACGCTAGACGAAGGATGGTTGGCCCAGTGTGTTGTGTCACCGAGAGGAGGATAGGGCAGGCCCTTCCCTCCTAGGTCCCACATACGTTTTCACACAGTTGTCCCATACGGAAACAAGACGTTCCTTGAGCTAAAGGGTTTCTCCACGGTATCGTCTCTCCATATCGAGGAAAGTTCACCTTCCAGGTGGTTCCCCGCATGAGTCTTCAAACAAACACGTGTCACGGAGGGAGACAAGACGTTGGTCGAGAGACGATTTCCCCCACGTGCAGGGGGACAGCGCTGAGTACAGGAGACTGCCCGCACAGTCCCGGCACAGGTTTTCCAACGGTTGTAACTGAGGGAAACACGATGTTAGGGAAAAGGTGGGTTGCCCACAGTGTTCTTTCACAGAGTCGAGTCTACGGCAGTGAGCTTGGGGGCGCCGCGCAGGATTTCCCACGCTTCCACATCGGTGCCACGAGACGTCGGAGGAAGGGTGCTATGCCCACCGGGCTGTTTCACAGCATGGAGGAAATGGCACTGTCTCCCTCGGGCCCGCTTCAGTCTCCTCACAGGTGTCACGTCGGGACCCAAGCTTTTCCTTCAAAGATGGGTTCTCCAAAGTCCCCTCTCACAATATCGAGTGACGGTCACCTTCCCCATGGTTCCCCGCATAGGCTTCTCAACACTTGTAACGTGGGGAGAAAAGACCTGAGTTTGAGTGAAGTATCGCCCGAGTGCCCCCGGACAGAGTGGCGTGTAGGAGACGGTCCGCACAGTCCCGGCACAGGTTTTCCAACAGTGGTAACGGGGAGACGCACGACGTTTAGGGAAAGGGTGGTTTGCCCACAGTGTTCTTGCCCAGGGTTGAGTCTAGGGGCAACGAGCTTGTGGGCGCCGCCTAGGATTTCCCACACTTCCAACGGTATCAATGCCACGAGACGTTAGACGAAGGCTGGTTGGCCCGCTGTCTTGTTTCACAGAATCGCGTAAACGGCAGGCACATGCTTCAGAGCCCCACAGAAGTTTGCCAACGGTTGTCGCAGAGGGAAACAAGAGTCTCCTCGAAGGACGGTTTCTCCACAGCATTCTTTCCCAGTGGGCTGGCATGTGTCACTTTCCCCACCGGGACCCGCTTTGCATTTCTGACAGTTCGAAGGAAGCTCTGCCACATCGTACCTGAAAGATGATTTTCCCCAGGTGCAGTTTGGCCGGGTTGAGCAGCTGGCACTTTGGGCAGCGTCCCTGCCTAGGGGTGCACCCACTTCTAACTTTGTGAGACAAGATGTCGGTGAAGAGTTGCTTGTCGCACAGTGTCCTTTGGCAAATTTGCGTGTGTGGCGCTCACCTTGTGGGCCCCGCCTAGGTTTGCACACCGGGCTCACTTCGTCACGGGAGCTCTTGTTGGAAAGACTGGCTCACCACGGCGTCTCTTCCTAGCGTTTCCTATAGGGCACTTGCTGCCTAGCCCCGCATACCGTTGGAAACATTTCTGACATCGTCAAACCTGTTGGTAGCTGCGAGACGGTGTGCCCACAGTGTTCCTTCACGGAGTCGAGTAGACGGCCCATAGCTCGTGTGCCACGCGTAGGGATACGGACATTTCCAACTTGGCGAAACGAGGCGATCGTGGAAGGACGGTTTCCCCATTGTGTTGTTTCACAGAATTGAGTGTGTGGCACTCTCGGTCTATCTGGGCCCTCCCTCCCCGCCCCTCCCCCCCCCCCCCCGCGCCCGCCCCCCGGTTTGCCAACAGATCTGCCTTTGGGAAACAAGCAAGGTGTTAGTTTGAACAAGGTTGCTCCCCACTGTGCCTACGCACCGTCGCGGAAAGGACACCTTCCCCATCGTTGGCCGTGTGGAATTTCAAACAATTCCCGCGCAGGGACACAAGATGTCACTTGAAACCACGTAACCGCCAAGTGCCGTGGGACCCCGCTGCGCGTATGGCGCTTTCGCTCTAAGCCTCACGTCCGTGTTCCGCCTCTTCCAAGGCGGAGCATGGAGACGTTAGCGGAAAGATGTGGTTCCCACACTCTTGATTCTCATAGAGGACTCTCTGGCCCTGAGTGTACAGGTCAGACTGCGTCTTCGCAGTGTTCGAAGTCAAACAAGGTGTCGGTTCCGACACGGGTTCTGCCCAGCGCTCTTTCAGAGGACCGAATACAGGTCACTTGTCACACGGTTCCCTGCATAGGCTGTCCAACGCTTCTCCGGGAGTGATACAAGATGTTAGCTGAAGAACGGTTTCGCCAAAGGGCACTTCGACCCAGATGAGTGTCGGGAACTTTCCGCCTGGGCCCCCCCCCCCCCCCATACGTTATCCATCCTTTCGAAGGTACTGACACGTGACGGTAGCTGGCATACGTTTTCTCCACACGAGTCCTTCACCGGTGGGGAAAAGGTCCCCTTCCACGTGGTTCTCCGCATAGGATTTCAAACACGTTCAACTCTGGGATCCAGGAGGTCAGTTACTTGAGTCGCTGGGATCCCTTCGGAAGTGCTTTCCGAGAATGGAGGAAATGGCCTTTTCGTCATAGGCCCCCACGTAGGTTTTCAAAACGAACTCGGGGAAACAACAAGATGTTCGTTGAATGATGGCTTCTCCCCAGTGCCCTCTCACAATATGGAGGGCGGGTCACCATCCCCACGGTGCCCCGCCTAGGTCTCCAAACACTTGGAACGTGGGGAGACGAGGTGTCTGTTCAAAGACGTTTTCCCCCAAGTGCACGTGGACACACGTCTTGAGTAGAAGACGCTTGCCGCACAGTCCCAGCACAGGGTCGCCAACGGTTCTCACTGCGAGAACCGAGATGCTCGTGACAAGACGGCTTGCCCGCTTTCACAGAGTGCTTTCACAGAGTGGACTCCATGGCAGTTGGACTGTGGGCCCCGCTGAGGGTTTCAAACACTTCCAACTTGGTGACACGACATGTGGGGCGAGGGATGGTTGGCCCACAGTGTTGTTTCCCAGAACTGTGTCAATGGCACCTTTTCCTAGGTCCCGCTGGAGTTTTCAAACAGTTTTCACGTCGTGACACAAGCTTTTCCCCGAAAGATGGGTCCTCCCAAGTTCCCTCTCCCCATATCGAGCCAAGGTCACCTTGCCCATGGTTCCCTGCCTAGGTTTCCAAACACGTGTCACGTAGGAAAGAAAAGACGTGACTGGAGCGACGTTCGCCCCCATGTGCAGTGGGACAGACTTGAGTATGTGGCTCTTTCCGCAGAGTCCCAGCGCAGGTTTTCCAACAGTTCTGACTGAGAGCAGCAAGATGTTCGGGAAAAGGTGGTTTGCCCACAGTGTTCTTTCACAGACTTGAGTACAGCGCAATCCGCTCTGGAAGCCGCGTCGGGTTTCCGACACTTCCAACTTAGAGAAACGAGACGCTAGACGAAGGATGGTTGGCCCAGTGTGTTGTGTCACCGAGAGGAGGATAGGGCAGGCCCTTCCCTCCTAGGTCCCACATACGTTTTCACACAGTTGTCCCATACGGAAACAAGACGTTCCTTGAGCTAAAGGGTTTCTCCACGGTATCGTCTCTCCATATCGAGGAAAGTTCACCTTCCAGGTGGTTCCCCGCATGAGTCTTCAAACAAACACGTGTCACGGAGGGAGACAAGACGTTGGTCGAGAGACGATTTCCCCCACGTGCAGGGGGACAGCGCTGAGTACAGGAGACTGCCCGCACAGTCCCGGCACAGGTTTTCCAACGGTTGTAACTGAGGGAAACACGATGTTAGGGAAAAGGTGGGTTGCCCACAGTGTTCTTTCACAGAGTCGAGTCTACGGCAGTGAGCTTGGGGGCGCCGCGCAGGATTTCCCACGCTTCCACATCGGTGCCACGAGACGTCGGAGGAAGGGTGCTATGCCCACCGGGCTGTTTCACAGCATGGAGGAAATGGCACTGTCTCCCTCGGGCCCGCTTCAGTCTCCTCACAGGTGTCACGTCGGGACCCAAGCTTTTCCTTCAAAGATGGGTTCTCCAAAGTCCCCTCTCACAATATCGAGTGACGGTCACCTTCCCCATGGTTCCCCGCATAGGCTTCTCAACACTTGTAACGTGGGGAGAAAAGACCTGAGTTTGAGTGAAGTATCGCCCGAGTGCCCCCGGACAGAGTGGCGTGTAGGAGACGGTCCGCACAGTCCCGGCACAGGTTTTCCAACAGTGGTAACGGGGAGACGCACGACGTTTAGGGAAAGGGTGGTTTGCCCACAGTGTTCTTGCCCAGGGTTGAGTCTAGGGGCAACGAGCTTGTGGGCGCCGCCTAGGATTTCCCACACTTCCAACGGTATCAATGCCACGAGACGTTAGACGAAGGCTGGTTGGCCCGCTGTCTTGTTTCACAGAATCGCGTAAACGGCAGGCACATGCTTCAGAGCCCCACAGAAGTTTGCCAACGGTTGTCGCAGAGGGAAACAAGAGTCTCCTCGAAGGACGGTTTCTCCACAGCATTCTTTCCCAGTGGGCTGGCATGTGTCACTTTCCCCACCGGGACCCGCTTTGCATTTCTGACAGTTCGAAGGAAGCTCTGCCACATCGTACCTGAAAGATGATTTTCCCCAGGTGCAGTTTGGCCGGGTTGAGCAGCTGGCACTTTGGGCAGCGTCCCTGCCTAGGGGTGCACCCACTTCTAACTTTGTGAGACAAGATGTCGGTGAAGAGTTGCTTCTCGCACAGTGTCCTTTGGCAAATTTGCGTGTGTGGCGCTCACCTTGTGGGCCCCGCCTAGGTTTGCACACCGGGCTCACTTCGTCACGGGAGCTCTTGTTGGAAAGACTGGCTCACCACGGCGTCTCTTCCTAGCGTTTCCTATAGGGCACTTGCTGCCTAGCCCCGCATACCGTTGGAAACATTTCTGACATCGTCAAACCTGTTGGTAGCTGCGAGACGGTGTGCCCACAGTGTTCCTTCACGGAGTCGAGTAGACGGCCCATAGCTCGTGTGCCACGCGTAGGGATACGGACATTTCCAACTTGGCGAAACGAGGCGATCGTGGAAGGACGGTTTCCCCATTGTGTTGTTTCACAGAATTGAGTGTGTGGCACTCTCGGTCTATCTGGGCCCTCCCTCCCCGCCCCTCCCCCCCCCCCCCGCGCCCGCCCCCCGGTTTGCCAACAGATCTGCCTTTGGGAAACAAGCAAGGTGTTAGTTTGAACAAGGTTGCTCCCCACTGTGCCTACGCACCGTCGCGGAAAGGACACCTTCCCCATCGTTGGCCGTGTGGAATTTCAAACAATTCCCGCGCAGGGACACAAGATGTCACTTGAAACCACGTAACCGCCAAGTGCCGTGGGACCCCGCTGCGCGTATGGCGCTTTCGCTCTAAGCCTCACGTCCGTGTTCCGCCTCTTCCAAGGCGGAGCATGGAGACGTTAGCGGAAAGATGTGGTTCCCACACTCTTGATTCTCATAGAGGACTCTCTGGCCCTGAGTGTACAGGTCAGACTGCGTCTTCGCAGTGTTCGAAGTCAAACAAGGTGTCGGTTCCGACACGGGTTCTGCCCAGCGCTCTTTCAGAGGACCGAATACAGGTCACTTGTCACACGGTTCCCTGCATAGGCTGTCCAACGCTTCTCCGGGAGTGATACAAGATGTTAGCTGAAGAACGGTTTCGCCAAAGGGCACTTCGACCCAGATGAGTGTCGGGAACTTTCCGCCTGGGCCCCCCCCCCCCCCCCATACGTTATCCATCCTTTCGAAGGTACTGACACGTGACGGTAGCTGGCATACGTTTTCTCCACACGAGTCCTTCACCGGTGGGGAAAAGGTCCCCTTCCACGTGGTTCTCCGCATAGGATTTCAAACACGTTCAACTCTGGGATCCAGGAGGTCAGTTACTTGAGTCGCTGGGATCCCTTCGGAAGTGCTTTCCGAGAATGGAGGAAATGGCCTTTTCGTCATAGGCCCCCACGTAGGTTTTCAAAACGAACTCGGGGAAACAACAAGATGTTCGTTGAATGATGGCTTCTCCCCAGTGCCCTCTCACAATATGGAGGGCGGGTCACCATCCCCACGGTGCCCCGCCTAGGTCTCCAAACACTTGGAACGTGGGGAGACGAGGTGTCTGTTCAAAGACGTTTTCCCCCAAGTGCACGTGGACACACGTCTTGAGTAGAAGACGCTTGCCGCACAGTCCCAGCACAGGGTCGCCAACGGTTCTCACTGCGAGAACCGAGATGCTCGTGACAAGACGGCTTGCCCGCTTTCACAGAGTGCTTTCACAGAGTGGACTCCATGGCAGTTGGACTGTGGGCCCCGCTGAGGGTTTCAAACACTTCCAACTTGGTGACACGACATGTGGGGCGAGGGATGGTTGGCCCACAGTGTTGTTTCCCAGAACTGTGTCAATGGCACCTTTTCCTAGGTCCCGCTGGAGTTTTCAAACAGTTTTCACGTCGTGACACAAGCTTTTCCCCGAAAGATGGGTCCTCCCAAGTTCCCTCTCCCCATATCGAGCCAAGGTCACCTTGCCCATGGTTCCCTGCCTAGGTTTCCAAACACGTGTCACGTAGGAAAGAAAAGACGTGACTGGAGCGACGTTCGCCCCCATGTGCAGTGGGACAGACTTGAGTATGTGGCTCTTTCCGCAGAGTCCCAGCGCAGGTTTTCCAACAGTTCTGACTGAGAGCAGCAAGATGTTCGGGAAAAGGTGGTTTGCCCACAGTGTTCTTTCACAGACTTGAGTACAGCGCAATCCGCTCTGGAAGCCGCGTCGGGTTTCCGACACTTCCAACTTAGAGAAACGAGACGCTAGACGAAGGATGGTTGGCCCAGTGTGTTGTGTCACCGAGAGGAGGATAGGGCAGGCCCTTCCCTCCTAGGTCCCACATACGTTTTCACACAGTTGTCCCATACGGAAACAAGACGTTCCTTGAGCTAAAGGGTTTCTCCACGGTATCGTCTCTCCATATCGAGGAAAGTTCACCTTCCAGGTGGTTCCCCGCATGAGTCTTCAAACAAACACGTGTCACGGAGGGAGACAAGACGTTGGTCGAGAGACGATTTCCCCCACGTGCAGGGGGACAGCGCTGAGTACAGGAGACTGCCCGCACAGTCCCGGCACAGGTTTTCCAACGGTTGTAACTGAGGGAAACACGATGTTAGGGAAAAGGTGGGTTGCCCACAGTGTTCTTTCACAGAGTCGAGTCTACGGCAGTGAGCTTGGGGGCGCCGCGCAGGATTTCCCACGCTTCCACATCGGTGCCACGAGACGTCGGAGGAAGGGTGCTATGCCCACCGGGCTGTTTCACAGCATGGAGGAAATGGCACTGTCTCCCTCGGGCCCGCTTCAGTCTCCTCACAGGTGTCACGTCGGGACCCAAGCTTTTCCTTCAAAGATGGGTTCTCCAAAGTCCCCTCTCACAATATCGAGTGACGGTCACCTTCCCCATGGTTCCCCGCATAGGCTTCTCAACACTTGTAACGTGGGGAGAAAAGACCTGAGTTTGAGTGAAGTATCGCCCGAGTGCCCCCGGACAGAGTGGCGTGTAGGAGACGGTCCGCACAGTCCCGGCACAGGTTTTCCAACAGTGGTAACGGGGAGACGCACGACGTTTAGGGAAAGGGTGGTTTGCCCACAGTGTTCTTGCCCAGGGTTGAGTCTAGGGGCAACGAGCTTGTGGGCGCCGCCTAGGATTTCCCACACTTCCAACGGTATCAATGCCACGAGACGTTAGACGAAGGCTGGTTGGCCCGCTGTCTTGTTTCACAGAATCGCGTAAACGGCAGGCACATGCTTCAGAGCCCCACAGAAGTTTGCCAACGGTTGTCGCAGAGGGAAACAAGAGTCTCCTCGAAGGACGGTTTCTCCACAGCATTCTTTCCCAGTGGGCTGGCATGTGTCACTTTCCCCACCGGGACCCGCTTTGCATTTCTGACAGTTCGAAGGAAGCTCTGCCACATCGTACCTGAAAGATGATTTTCCCCAGGTGCAGTTTGGCCGGGTTGAGCAGCTGGCACTTTGGGCAGCGTCCCTGCCTAGGGGTGCACCCACTTCTAACTTTGTGAGACAAGATGTCGGTGAAGAGTTGCTTCTCGCACAGTGTCCTTTGGCAAATTTGCGTGTGTGGCGCTCACCTTGTGGGCCCCGCCTAGGTTTGCACACCGGGCTCACTTCGTCACGGGAGCTCTTGTTGGAAAGACTGGCTCACCACGGCGTCTCTTCCTAGCGTTTCCTATAGGGCACTTGCTGCCTAGCCCCGCATACCGTTGGAAACATTTCTGACATCGTCAAACCTGTTGGTAGCTGCGAGACGGTGTGCCCACAGTGTTCCTTCACGGAGTCGAGTAGACGGCCCATAGCTCGTGTGCCACGCGTAGGGATACGGACATTTCCAACTTGGCGAAACGAGGCGATCGTGGAAGGACGGTTTCCCCATTGTGTTGTTTCACAGAATTGAGTGTGTGGCACTCTCGGTCTATCTGGGCCCTCCCTCCCCGCCCCTCCCCCCCCCCCCGCGCCCGCCCCCCGGTTTGCCAACAGATCTGCCTTTGGGAAACAAGCAAGGTGTTAGTTTGAACAAGGTTGCTCCCCACTGTGCCTACGCACCGTCGCGGAAAGGACACCTTCCCCATCGTTGGCCGTGTGGAATTTCAAACAATTCCCGCGCAGGGACACAAGATGTCACTTGAAACCACGTAACCGCCAAGTGCCGTGGGACCCCGCTGCGCGTATGGCGCTTTCGCTCTAAGCCTCACGTCCGTGTTCCGCCTCTTCCAAGGCGGAGCATGGAGACGTTAGCGGAAAGATGTGGTTCCCACACTCTTGATTCTCATAGAGGACTCTCTGGCCCTGAGTGTACAGGTCAGACTGCGTCTTCGCAGTGTTCGAAGTCAAACAAGGTGTCGGTTCCGACACGGGTTCTGCCCAGCGCTCTTTCAGAGGACCGAATACAGGTCACTTGTCACACGGTTCCCTGCATAGGCTGTCCAACGCTTCTCCGGGAGTGATACAAGATGTTAGCTGAAGAACGGTTTCGCCAAAGGGCACTTCGACCCAGATGAGTGTCGGGAACTTTCCGCCTGGGCCCCCCCCCCCCCCCATACGTTATCCATCCTTTCGAAGGTACTGACACGTGACGGTAGCTGGCATACGTTTTCTCCACACGAGTCCTTCACCGGTGGGGAAAAGGTCCCCTTCCACGTGGTTCTCCGCATAGGATTTCAAACACGTTCAACTCTGGGATCCAGGAGGTCAGTTACTTGAGTCGCTGGGATCCCTTCGGAAGTGCTTTCCGAGAATGGAGGAAATGGCCTTTTCGTCATAGGCCCCCACGTAGGTTTTCAAAACGAACTCGGGGAAACAACAAGATGTTCGTTGAATGATGGCTTCTCCCCAGTGCCCTCTCACAATATGGAGGGCGGGTCACCATCCCCACGGTGCCCCGCCTAGGTCTCCAAACACTTGGAACGTGGGGAGACGAGGTGTCTGTTCAAAGACGTTTTCCCCCAAGTGCACGTGGACACACGTCTTGAGTAGAAGACGCTTGCCGCACAGTCCCAGCACAGGGTCGCCAACGGTTCTCACTGCGAGAACCGAGATGCTCGTGACAAGACGGCTTGCCCGCTTTCACAGAGTGCTTTCACAGAGTGGACTCCATGGCAGTTGGACTGTGGGCCCCGCTGAGGGTTTCAAACACTTCCAACTTGGTGACACGACATGTGGGGCGAGGGATGGTTGGCCCACAGTGTTGTTTCCCAGAACTGTGTCAATGGCACCTTTTCCTAGGTCCCGCTGGAGTTTTCAAACAGTTTTCACGTCGTGACACAAGCTTTTCCCCGAAAGATGGGTCCTCC
This sequence comes from Prionailurus viverrinus, assembly GCF_022837055.1. Taxonomy (NCBI): domain Eukaryota; kingdom Metazoa; phylum Chordata; class Mammalia; order Carnivora; family Felidae; genus Prionailurus; species Prionailurus viverrinus. The sequence goes on from NW_025927550.1 coordinate 30,883, forward strand.
CAAGTTCCCTCTCCCCATATCGAGCCAAGGTCACCTTGCCCATGGTTCCCTGCCTAGGTTTCCAAACACGTGTCACGTAGGAAAGAAAAGACGTGACTGGAGCGACGTTCGCCCCCATGTGCAGTGGGACAGACTTGAGTATGTGGCTCTTTCCGCAGAGTCCCAGCGCAGGTTTTCCAACAGTTCTGACTGAGAGCAGCAAGATGTTCGGGAAAAGGTGGTTTGCCCACAGTGTTCTTTCACAGACTTGAGTACAGCGCAATCCGCTCTGGAAGCCGCGTCGGGTTTCCGACACTTCCAACTTAGAGAAACGAGACGCTAGACGAAGGATGGTTGGCCCAGTGTGTTGTGTCACCGAGAGGAGGATAGGGCAGGCCCTTCCCTCCTAGGTCCCACATACGTTTTCACACAGTTGTCCCATACGGAAACAAGACGTTCCTTGAGCTAAAGGGTTTCTCCACGGTATCGTCTCTCCATATCGAGGAAAGTTCACCTTCCAGGTGGTTCCCCGCATGAGTCTTCAAACAAACACGTGTCACGGAGGGAGACAAGACGTTGGTCGAGAGACGATTTCCCCCACGTGCAGGGGGACAGCGCTGAGTACAGGAGACTGCCCGCACAGTCCCGGCACAGGTTTTCCAACGGTTGTAACTGAGGGAAACACGATGTTAGGGAAAAGGTGGGTTGCCCACAGTGTTCTTTCACAGAGTCGAGTCTACGGCAGTGAGCTTGGGGGCGCCGCGCAGGATTTCCCACGCTTCCACATCGGTGCCACGAGACGTCGGAGGAAGGGTGCTATGCCCACCGGGCTGTTTCACAGCATGGAGGAAATGGCACTGTCTCCCTCGGGCCCGCTTCAGTCTCCTCACAGGTGTCACGTCGGGACCCAAGCTTTTCCTTCAAAGATGGGTTCTCCAAAGTCCCCTCTCACAATATCGAGTGACGGTCACCTTCCCCATGGTTCCCCGCATAGGCTTCTCAACACTTGTAACGTGGGGAGAAAAGACCTGAGTTTGAGTGAAGTATCGCCCGAGTGCCCCCGGACAGAGTGGCGTGTAGGAGACGGTCCGCACAGTCCCGGCACAGGTTTTCCAACAGTGGTAACGGGGAGACGCACGACGTTTAGGGAAAGGGTGGTTTGCCCACAGTGTTCTTGCCCAGGGTTGAGTCTAGGGGCAACGAGCTTGTGGGCGCCGCCTAGGATTTCCCACACTTCCAACGGTATCAATGCCACGAGACGTTAGACGAAGGCTGGTTGGCCCGCTGTCTTGTTTCACAGAATCGCGTAAACGGCAGGCACATGCTTCAGAGCCCCACAGAAGTTTGCCAACGGTTGTCGCAGAGGGAAACAAGAGTCTCCTCGAAGGACGGTTTCTCCACAGCATTCTTTCCCAGTGGGCTGGCATGTGTCACTTTCCCCACCGGGACCCGCTTTGCATTTCTGACAGTTCGAAGGAAGCTCTGCCACATCGTACCTGAAAGATGATTTTCCCCAGGTGCAGTTTGGCCGGGTTGAGCAGCTGGCACTTTGGGCAGCGTCCCTGCCTAGGGGTGCACCCACTTCTAACTTTGTGAGACAAGATGTCGGTGAAGAGTTGCTTCTCGCACAGTGTCCTTTGGCAAATTTGCGTGTGTGGCGCTCACCTTGTGGGCCCCGCCTAGGTTTGCACACCGGGCTCACTTCGTCACGGGAGCTCTTGTTGGAAAGACTGGCTCACCACGGCGTCTCTTCCTAGCGTTTCCTATAGGGCACTTGCTGCCTAGCCCCGCATACCGTTGGAAACATTTCTGACATCGTCAAACCTGTTGGTAGCTGCGAGACGGTGTGCCCACAGTGTTCCTTCACGGAGTCGAGTAGACGGCCCATAGCTCGTGTGCCACGCGTAGGGATACGGACATTTCCAACTTGGCGAAACGAGGCGATCGTGGAAGGACGGTTTCCCCATTGTGTTGTTTCACAGAATTGAGTGTGTGGCACTCTCGGTCTATCTGGGCCCTCCCTCCCCGCCCCTCCCCCCCCCCCCCGCGCCCGCCCCCCGGTTTGCCAACAGATCTGCCTTTGGGAAACAAGCAAGGTGTTAGTTTGAACAAGGTTGCTCCCCACTGTGCCTACGCACCGTCGCGGAAAGGACACCTTCCCCATCGTTGGCCGTGTGGAATTTCAAACAATTCCCGCGCAGGGACACAAGATGTCACTTGAAACCACGTAACCGCCAAGTGCCGTGGGACCCCGCTGCGCGTATGGCGCTTTCGCTCTAAGCCTCACGTCCGTGTTCCGCCTCTTCCAAGGCGGAGCATGGAGACGTTAGCGGAAAGATGTGGTTCCCACACTCTTGATTCTCATAGAGGACTCTCTGGCCCTGAGTGTACAGGTCAGACTGCGTCTTCGCAGTGTTCGAAGTCAAACAAGGTGTCGGTTCCGACACGGGTTCTGCCCAGCGCTCTTTCAGAGGACCGAATACAGGTCACTTGTCACACGGTTCCCTGCATAGGCTGTCCAACGCTTCTCCGGGAGTGATACAAGATGTTAGCTGAAGAACGGTTTCGCCAAAGGGCACTTCGACCCAGATGAGTGTCGGGAACTTTCCGCCTGGGCCCCCCCCCCCCCCCCATACGTTATCCATCCTTTCGAAGGTACTGACACGTGACGGTAGCTGGCATACGTTTTCTCCACACGAGTCCTTCACCGGTGGGGAAAAGGTCCCCTTCCACGTGGTTCTCCGCATAGGATTTCAAACACGTTCAACTCTGGGATCCAGGAGGTCAGTTACTTGAGTCGCTGGGATCCCTTCGGAAGTGCTTTCCGAGAATGGAGGAAATGGCCTTTTCGTCATAGGCCCCCACGTAGGTTTTCAAAACGAACTCGGGGAAACAACAAGATGTTCGTTGAATGATGGCTTCTCCCCAGTGCCCTCTCACAATATGGAGGGCGGGTCACCATCCCCACGGTGCCCCGCCTAGGTCTCCAAACACTTGGAACGTGGGGAGACGAGGTGTCTGTTCAAAGACGTTTTCCCCCAAGTGCACGTGGACACACGTCTTGAGTAGAAGACGCTTGCCGCACAGTCCCAGCACAGGGTCGCCAACGGTTCTCACTGCGAGAACCGAGATGCTCGTGACAAGACGGCTTGCCCGCTTTCACAGAGTGCTTTCACAGAGTGGACTCCATGGCAGTTGGACTGTGGGCCCCGCTGAGGGTTTCAAACACTTCCAACTTGGTGACACGACATGTGGGGCGAGGGATGGTTGGCCCACAGTGTTGTTTCCCAGAACTGTGTCAATGGCACCTTTTCCTAGGTCCCGCTGGAGTTTTCAAACAGTTTTCACGTCGTGACACAAGCTTTTCCCCGAAAGATGGGTCCTCCCAAGTTCCCTCTCCCCATATCGAGCCAAGGTCACCTTGCCCATGGTTCCCTGCCTAGGTTTCCAAACACGTGTCACGTAGGAAAGAAAAGACGTGACTGGAGCGACGTTCGCCCCCATGTGCAGTGGGACAGACTTGAGTATGTGGCTCTTTCCGCAGAGTCCCAGCGCAGGTTTTCCAACAGTTCTGACTGAGAGCAGCAAGATGTTCGGGAAAAGGTGGTTTGCCCACAGTGTTCTTTCACAGACTTGAGTACAGCGCAATCCGCTCTGGAAGCCGCGTCGGGTTTCCGACACTTCCAACTTAGAGAAACGAGACGCTAGACGAAGGATGGTTGGCCCAGTGTGTTGTGTCACCGAGAGGAGGATAGGGCAGGCCCTTCCCTCCTAGGTCCCACATACGTTTTCACACAGTTGTCCCATACGGAAACAAGACGTTCCTTGAGCTAAAGGGTTTCTCCACGGTATCGTCTCTCCATATCGAGGAAAGTTCACCTTCCAGGTGGTTCCCCGCATGAGTCTTCAAACAAACACGTGTCACGGAGGGAGACAAGACGTTGGTCGAGAGACGATTTCCCCCACGTGCAGGGGGACAGCGCTGAGTACAGGAGACTGCCCGCACAGTCCCGGCACAGGTTTTCCAACGGTTGTAACTGAGGGAAACACGATGTTAGGGAAAAGGTGGGTTGCCCACAGTGTTCTTTCACAGAGTCGAGTCTACGGCAGTGAGCTTGGGGGCGCCGCGCAGGATTTCCCACGCTTCCACATCGGTGCCACGAGACGTCGGAGGAAGGGTGCTATGCCCACCGGGCTGTTTCACAGCATGGAGGAAATGGCACTGTCTCCCTCGGGCCCGCTTCAGTCTCCTCACAGGTGTCACGTCGGGACCCAAGCTTTTCCTTCAAAGATGGGTTCTCCAAAGTCCCCTCTCACAATATCGAGTGACGGTCACCTTCCCCATGGTTCCCCGCATAGGCTTCTCAACACTTGTAACGTGGGGAGAAAAGACCTGAGTTTGAGTGAAGTATCGCCCGAGTGCCCCCGGACAGAGTGGCGTGTAGGAGACGGTCCGCACAGTCCCGGCACAGGTTTTCCAACAGTGGTAACGGGGAGACGCACGACGTTTAGGGAAAGGGTGGTTTGCCCACAGTGTTCTTGCCCAGGGTTGAGTCTAGGGGCAACGAGCTTGTGGGCGCCGCCTAGGATTTCCCACACTTCCAACGGTATCAATGCCACGAGACGTTAGACGAAGGCTGGTTGGCCCGCTGTCTTGTTTCACAGAATCGCGTAAACGGCAGGCACATGCTTCAGAGCCCCACAGAAGTTTGCCAACGGTTGTCGCAGAGGGAAACAAGAGTCTCCTCGAAGGACGGTTTCTCCACAGCATTCTTTCCCAGTGGGCTGGCATGTGTCACTTTCCCCACCGGGACCCGCTTTGCATTTCTGACAGTTCGAAGGAAGCTCTGCCACATCGTACCTGAAAGATGATTTTCCCCAGGTGCAGTTTGGCCGGGTTGAGCAGCTGGCACTTTGGGCAGCGTCCCTGCCTAGGGGTGCACCCACTTCTAACTTTGTGAGACAAGATGTCGGTGAAGAGTTGCTTGTCGCACAGTGTCCTTTGGCAAATTTGCGTGTGTGGCGCTCACCTTGTGGGCCCCGCCTAGGTTTGCACACCGGGCTCACTTCGTCACGGGAGCTCTTGTTGGAAAGACTGGCTCACCACGGCGTCTCTTCCTAGCGTTTCCTATAGGGCACTTGCTGCCTAGCCCCGCATACCGTTGGAAACATTTCTGACATCGTCAAACCTGTTGGTAGCTGCGAGACGGTGTGCCCACAGTGTTCCTTCACGGAGTCGAGTAGACGGCCCATAGCTCGTGTGCCACGCGTAGGGATACGGACATTTCCAACTTGGCGAAACGAGGCGATCGTGGAAGGACGGTTTCCCCATTGTGTTGTTTCACAGAATTGAGTGTGTGGCACTCTCGGTCTATCTGGGCCCTCCCTCCCCGCCCCTCCCCCCCCCCCCCGCGCCCGCCCCCCGGTTTGCCAACAGATCTGCCTTTGGGAAACAAGCAAGGTGTTAGTTTGAACAAGGTTGCTCCCCACTGTGCCTACGCACCGTCGCGGAAAGGACACCTTCCCCATCGTTGGCCGTGTGGAATTTCAAACAATTCCCGCGCAGGGACACAAGATGTCACTTGAAACCACGTAACCGCCAAGTGCCGTGGGACCCCGCTGCGCGTATGGCGCTTTCGCTCTAAGCCTCACGTCCGTGTTCCGCCTCTTCCAAGGCGGAGCATGGAGACGTTAGCGGAAAGATGTGGTTCCCACACTCTTGATTCTCATAGAGGACTCTCTGGCCCTGAGTGTACAGGTCAGACTGCGTCTTCGCAGTGTTCGAAGTCAAACAAGGTGTCGGTTCCGACACGGGTTCTGCCCAGCGCTCTTTCAGAGGACCGAATACAGGTCACTTGTCACACGGTTCCCTGCATAGGCTGTCCAACGCTTCTCCGGGAGTGATACAAGATGTTAGCTGAAGAACGGTTTCGCCAAAGGGCACTTCGACCCAGATGAGTGTCGGGAACTTTCCGCCTGGGCCCCCCCCCCCCCCATACGTTATCCATCCTTTCGAAGGTACTGACACGTGACGGTAGCTGGCATACGTTTTCTCCACACGAGTCCTTCACCGGTGGGGAAAGGTCCCCTTCCACGTGGTTCTCCGCATAGGATTTCAAACACGTTCAACTCTGGGATCCAGGAGGTCAGTTACTTGAGTCGCTGGGATCCCTTCGGAAGTGCTTTCCGAGAATGGAGGAAATGGCCTTTTCGTCATAGGCCCCCACGTAGGTTTTCAAAACGAACTCGGGGAAACAACAAGATGTTCGTTGAATGATGGCTTCTCCCCAGTGCCCTCTCACAATATGGAGGGCGGGTCACCATCCCCACGGTGCCCCGCCTAGGTCTCCAAACACTTGGAACGTGGGGAGACGAGGTGTCTGTTCAAAGACGTTTTCCCCCAAGTGCACGTGGACACACGTCTTGAGTAGAAGACGCTTGCCGCACAGTCCCAGCACAGGGTCGCCAACGGTTCTCACTGCGAGAACCGAGATGCTCGTGACAAGACGGCTTGCCCGCTTTCACAGAGTGCTTTCACAGAGTGGACTCCATGGCAGTTGGACTGTGGGCCCCGCTGAGGGTTTCAAACACTTCCAACTTGGTGACACGACATGTGGGGCGAGGGATGGTTGGCCCACAGTGTTGTTTCCCAGAACTGTGTCAATGGCACCTTTTCCTAGGTCCCGCTGGAGTTTTCAAACAGTTTTCACGTCGTGACACAAGCTTTTCCCCGAAAGATGGGTCCTCCCAAGTTCCCTCTCCCCATATCGAGCCAAGGTCACCTTGCCCATGGTTCCCTGCCTAGGTTTCCAAACACGTGTCACGTAGGAAAGAAAAGACGTGACTGGAGCGACGTTCGCCCCCATGTGCAGTGGGACAGACTTGAGTATGTGGCTCTTTCCGCAGAGTCCCAGCGCAGGTTTTCCAACAGTTCTGACTGAGAGCAGCAAGATGTTCGGGAAAAGGTGGTTTGCCCACAGTGTTCTTTCACAGACTTGAGTACAGCGCAATCCGCTCTGGAAGCCGCGTCGGGTTTCCGACACTTCCAACTTAGAGAAACGAGACGCTAGACGAAG
>NW_025927551.1:0-37804 GCF_022837055.1 Prionailurus viverrinus
ATGACTGAAGCCGTTCCTGTACCTGAGAGAAGGGGTCACACAAACACAAACACCCTCCAGGCCCTGGGTTCCCTGCTCAGAAAATCCCGGGCAAGTTCCGAGGGATCGGATTCGCCAAATGGGTAGTGCTCCTGGTCGACCCGGGCCTCCACGCCCGGGGCTCTATCTTTCCATGGCGCATCAGGGCTGAAGCCTCTCCCTGTCAGTGACAGAAACGGGCCAGTGTTTCCCACACAGAGTCCAGACCTTGGGGTCTCAGCTAAGAAACTTACCGGGAAGGATGGAGAAGTGGGAGACAGAATTCCAAGCAGCCCTACCAGGGACTATACTACAAGCCTAAAATCCCAAGGAGACATATGCCTGAATCCTGAAAAGCCAACAACCCTTCCTCTCCACTCCGGTACTCCCGTGTCAGGACCGAGGGATGCGAGACCCAGAATCCCAAACACCTGCTACGAGCCCCGGCCTCCAGGCCCTGAGTCATTACGATGGTACAGCAAGGCTGGAGCCTGAGAGAAGGCAGTCACCCTGTACCTGAGAGAAAGGGGTCACAGAACCCGAAACAGCCTCCAGACACTGGGGTCTCAGCTCAGAAACTCCCCGGAAAGTTCCGAGGGATTGGAGACACAGAATGGGAAGTGCCCCGCTCGCCCCGGGCCTCCAGGCCCGGGGCTGCTCGCCCCGGGCCTCCAGGCCCGGGGCTGCTCGCCCCGGGCCTCCAGGCCCGGGGCTGCTCGCCCCGGGCCTCCAGGCCCGGGGCTGCTCGCCCCGGGCCTCCAGGCCCGGGGCTGCTCGCCCCGGGCCTCCAGGCCCGGGGCTGCTCGCCCCGGGCCTCCAGGCCCGGGGCTGCTCGCCCCGGGCCTCCAGGCCCGGGGCTGCTCGCCCCGGGCCTCCAGGCCCGGGGCTGCTCGCCCCGGGCCTCCAGGCCCGGGGCTGCTCGCCCCGGGCCTCCAGGCCCGGGGCTGCTCGCCCCGGGCCTCCAGGCCCGGGGCTGCTCGCCCCGGGCCTCCAGGCCCGGGGCTGCTCGCCCCGGGCCTCCAGGCCCGGGGCTGCTCGCCCCGGGCCTCCAGGCCCGGGGCTGCTCGCCCCGGGCCTCCAGGCCCGGGGCTGCTCGCCCCGGGCCTCCAGGCCCGGGGCTGCTCGCCCCGGGCCTCCAGGCCCGGGGCTGCTCGCCCCGGGCCTCCAGGCCCGGGGCTGCTCGCCCCGGGCCTCCAGGCCCGGGGCTGCTCGCCCCGGGCCTCCAGGCCCGGGGCTGCTCGCCCCGGGCCTCCAGGCCCGGGGCTGCTCGCCCCGGGCCTCCAGGCCCGGGGCTGCTCGCCCCGGGCCTCCAGGCCCGGGGCTGCTCGCCCCGGGCCTCCAGGCCCGGGGCTGCTCGCCCCGGGCCTCCAGGCCCGGGGCTGCTCGCCCCGGGCCTCCAGGCCCGGGGCTGCTCGCCCCGGGCCTCCAGGCCCGGGGCTGCTCGCCCCGGGCCTCCAGGCCCGGGGCTGCTCGCCCCGGGCCTCCAGGCCCGGGGCTGCTCGCCCCGGGCCTCCAGGCCCGGGGCTGCTCGCCCCGGGCCTCCAGGCCCGGGCTGCTCGCCCCGGGCCTCCAGGCCCGGGCTGCTCGCGCCCCGGGCCTCCAGGCCCGGGGCTGCTCGCCCCGGGCCTCCAGGCCCGGGGCTGCTCGCCCCGGGCCTCCAGGCCCGGGGCTGCTCGCCCCGGGCCTCCAGGCCCGGGGCTGCTCGCCCCGGGCCTCCAGGCCCGGGGCTGCTCGCCCCGGGCCTCCAGGCCCGGGGCTGCTCGCCCCGGGCCTCCAGGCCCGGGGCTGCTCGCCCCGGGCCTCCAGGCCCGGGGCTGCTCGCCCCGGGCCTCCAGGCCCGGGGCTGCTCGCCCCGGGCCTCCAGGCCCGGGGCTGCTCGCCCCGGGCCTCCAGGCCCGGGGCTGCTCGCCCCGGGCCTCCAGGCCCGGGGCTGCTCGCCCCGGGCCTCCAGGCCCGGGGCTGCTCGCCCCGGGCCTCCAGGCCCGGGGCTGCTCGCCCCGGGCCTCCAGGCCCGGGGCTGCTCGCCCCGGGCCTCCAGGCCGGGGCTGCTCGCCCCGGGCCTCCAGGCCCGGGGCTGCTCGCCCCGGGCCTCCAGGCCCGGGGCTGCTCGCCCCGGGCCTCCAGGCCCGGGGCTGCTCGCCCCGGGCCTCCAGGCCCGGGGCTGCTCGCCCCGGGCCTCCAGGCCCGGGGCTGCTCGCCCCGGGCCTCCAGGCCCGGGGCTGCTCGCCCCGGGCCTCCAGGCCCGGGGCTGCTCGCCCCGGGCCTCCAGGCCCGGGGCTGCTCGCCCCGGGCCTCCAGGCCCGGGGCTGCTCGCCCCGGGCCTCCAGGCCCGGGGCTGCTCGCCCCGGGCCTCCAGGCCCGGGGCTGCTCGCCCCGGGCCTCCAGGCCCGGGGCTGCTCGCCCCGGGCCTCCAGGCCCGGGGCTGCTCGCCCCGGGCCTCCAGGCCCGGGGCTGCTCGCCCCGGGCCTCCAGGCCCGGGGCTGCTCGCCCCGGGCCTCCAGGCCCGGGGCTGCTCGCCCCGGGCCTCCAGGCCCGGGGCTGCTCGCCCCGGGCCTCCAGGCCCGGGGCTGCTCGCCCCGGGCCTCCAGGCCCGGGGCTGCTCGCCCCGGGCCTCCAGGCCCGGGGCTGCTCGCCCCGGGCCTCCAGGCCCGGGGCTGCTCGCCCCGGGCCTCCAGGCCCGGGGCTGCTCGCCCCGGGCCTCCAGGCCCGGGGCTGCTCGCCCCGGGCCTCCAGGCCCGGGGCTGCTCGCCCCGGGCCTCCAGGCCCGGGGCTGCTCGCCCCGGGCCTCCAGGCCCGGGGCTGCTCGCCCCGGGCCTCCAGGCCCGGGGCTGCTCGCCCCGGGCCTCCAGGCCGGGGCTGCTCGCCCCGGGCCTCCAGGCCCGGGGCTGCTCGCCCCGGGCCTCCAGGCCCGGGGCTGCTCGCCCCGGGCCTCCAGGCCCGGGGCTGCTCGCCCCGGGCCTCCAGGCCCGGGGCTGCTCGCCCCGGGCCTCCAGGCCCGGGGCTGCTCGCCCCGGGCCTCCAGGCCCGGGGCTGCTCGCCCCGGGCCTCCAGGCCCGGGGCTGCTCGCCCCGGGCCTCCAGGCCCGGGGCTGCTCGCCCCGGGCCTCCAGGCCCGGGGCTGCTCGCCCCGGGCCTCCAGGCCCGGGGCTGCTCGCCCCGGGCCTCCAGGCCCGGGGCTGCTCGCCCCGGGCCTCCAGGCCCGGGGCTGCTCGCCCCGGGCCTCCAGGCCCGGGGCTGCTCGCCCCGGGCCTCCAGGCCCGGGGCTGCTCGCCCCGGGCCTCCAGGCCCGGGGCTGCTCGCCCCGGGCCTCCAGGCCCGGGGCTGCTCGCCCCGGGCCTCCAGGCCCGGGGCTGCTCGCCCCGGGCCTCCAGGCCCGGGGCTGCTCGCCCCGGGCCTCCAGGCCCGGGGCTGCTCGCCCCGGGCCTCCAGGCCCGGGGCTGCTCGCCCCGGGCCTCCAGGCCCGGGGCTGCTCGCCCCGGGCCTCCAGGCCCGGGGCTGCTCGCCCCGGGCCTCCAGGCCCGGGGCTGCTCGCCCCGGGCCTCCAGGCCCGGGGCTGCTCGCCCCGGGCCTCCAGGCCCGGGGCTGCTCGCCCCGGGCCTCCAGGCCCGGGGCTGCTCGCCCCGGGCCTCCAGGCCCGGGGCTGCTCGCCCCGGGCCTCCAGGCCCGGGGCTGCTCGCCCCGGGCCTCCAGGCCCGGGGCTGCTCGCCCCGGGCCTCCAGGCCCGGGGCTGCTCGCCCCGGGCCTCCAGGCCCGGGGCTGCTCGCCCCGGGCCTCCAGGCCCGGGGCTGCTCGCCCCGGGCCTCCAGGCCCGGGGCTGCTCGCCCCGGGCCTCCAGGCCCGGGGCTGCTCGCCCCGGGCCTCCAGGCCCGGGGCTGCTCGCCCCGGGCCTCCAGGCCCGGGGCTGCTCGCCCCGGGCCTCCAGGCCCGGGGCTGCTCGCCCCGGGCCTCCAGGCCCGGGGCTGCTCGCCCCGGGCCTCCAGGCCCGGGGCTGCTCGCCCCGGGCCTCCAGGCCCGGGGCTGCTCGCCCCGGGCCTCCAGGCCCGGGGCTGCTCGCCCCGGGCCTCCAGGCCCGGGGCTGCTCGCCCCGGGCCTCCAGGCCCGGGGCTGCTCGCCCCGGGCCTCCAGGCCCGGGGCTGCTCGCCCCGGGCCTCCAGGCCCGGGGCTGCTCGCCCCGGGCCTCCAGGCCCGGGGCTGCTCGCCCCGGGCCTCCAGGCCCGGGGCTGCTCGCCCCGGGCCTCCAGGCCCGGGGCTGCTCGCCCCGGGCCTCCAGGCCCGGGGCTGCTCGCCCCGGGCCTCCAGGCCCGGGGCTGCTCGCCCCGGGCCTCCAGGCCCGGGGCTGCTCGCCCCGGGCCTCCAGGCCCGGGGCTGCTCGCCCCGGGCCTCCAGGCCCGGGGCTGCTCGCCCCGGGCCTCCAGGCCCGGGGCTGCTCGCCCCGGGCCTCCAGGCCCGGGGCTGCTCGCCCCGGGCCTCCAGGCCCGGGGCTGCTCGCCCCGGGCCTCCAGGCCCGGGGCTGCTCGCCCCGGGCCTCCAGGCCCGGGGCTGCTCGCCCCGGGCCTCCAGGCCCGGGGCTGCTCGCCCCGGGCCTCCAGGCCCGGGGCTGCTCGCCCCGGGCCTCCAGGCCCGGGGCTGCTCGCCCCGGGCCTCCAGGCCCGGGGCTGCTCGCCCCGGGCCTCCAGGCCCGGGGCTGCTCGCCCCGGGCCTCCAGGCCCGGGGCTGCTCGCCCCGGGCCTCCAGGCCCGGGGCTGCTCGCCCCGGGCCTCCAGGCCCGGGGCTGCTCGCCCCGGGCCTCCAGGCCCGGGGCTGCTCGCCCCGGGCCTCCAGGCCCGGGGCTGCTCGCCCCGGGCCTCCACGCCCGGGGCTGCTCGCCCCGGGCCTCCAGGCCCGGGGCTGCTCGCCCCGGGCCTCCAGGCCCGGGGCTGCTCGCCCCGGGCCTCCAGGCCCGGGGCTGCTCGCCCCGGGCCTCCAGGCCCGGGGCTGCTCGCCCCGGGCCTCCAGGCCCGGGGCTGCTCGCCCCGGGCCTCCAGGCCCGGGGCTGCTCGCCCCGGGCCTCCAGGCCCGGGGCTGCTCGCCCCGGGCCTCCAGGCCCGGGGCTGCTCGCCCCGGGCCTCCAGGCCCGGGGCTGCTCGCCCCGGGCCTCCAGGCCCGGGGCTGCTCGCCCCGGGCCTCCAGGCCCGGGGCTGCTCGCCCCGGGCCTCCAGGCCCGGGGCTGCTCGCCCCGGGCCTCCAGGCCCGGGGCTGCTCGCCCCGGGCCTCCAGGCCCGGGGCTGCTCGCCCCGGGCCTCCAGGCCCGGGGCTGCTCGCCCCGGGCCTCCAGGCCCGGGGCTGCTCGCCCCGGGCCTCCAGGCCCGGGGCTGCTCGCCCCGGGCCTCCAGGCCCGGGGCTGCTCGCCCCGGGCCTCCAGGCCCGGGGCTGCTCGCCCCGGGCCTCCAGGCCCGGGGCTGCTCGCCCCGGGCCTCCAGGCCCGGGGCTGCTCGCCCCGGGCCTCCAGGCCCGGGGCTGCTCGCCCCGGGCCTCCAGGCCCGGGGCTGCTCGCCCCGGGCCTCCAGGCCCGGGGCTGCTCGCCCCGGGCCTCCAGGCCCGGGGCTGCTCGCCCCGGGCCTCCAGGCCCGGGGCTGCTCGCCCCGGGCCTCCAGGCCCGGGGCTGCTCGCCCCGGGCCTCCAGGCCCGGGGCTGCTCGCCCCGGGCCTCCAGGCCCGGGGCTGCTCGCCCCGGGCCTCCAGGCCCGGGGCTGCTCGCCCCGGGCCTCCAGGCCCGGGGCTGCTCGCCCCGGGCCTCCAGGCCCGGGGCTGCTCGCCCCGGGCCTCCTCGCCCGGGGCTGCTCGCCCCGGGCCTCCAGGCCCGGGGCTGCTCGCCCCGGGCCTCCTCGCCCGGGGCTGCTCGCCCCGGGCCTCCAGGCCCGGGGCTGCTCGCCCCGGGCCTCCAGGCCCGGGGCTGCTCGCCCCGGGCCTCCAGGCCCGGGGCTGCTCGCCCCGGGCCTCCAGGCCCGGGGCTGCTCGCCCCGGGCCTCCAGGCCCGGGGCTGCTCGCCCCGGGCCTCCAGGCCCGGGGCTGCTCGCCCCGGGCCTCCAGGCCCGGGGCTGCTCGCCATGGCTCACTATGACTGAAGCCGTTCCTGTACCTGAGAGAAGGGGTCACACAAACACAAACACCCTCCAGGCCCTGGGTTCCCTGCTCAGAAAATCCCGGGCAAGTTCCGAGGGATCGGATTCGCCAAATGGGTAGTGCTCCTGGTCGACCCGGGCCTCCACGCCCGGGGCTCTATCTTTCCATGGCGCATCAGGGCTGAAGCCTCTCCCTGTCAGTGACAGAAACGGGCCAGTGTTTCCCACACAGAGTCCAGACCTTGGGGTCTCAGCTAAGAAACTTACCGGGAAGGATGGAGAAGTGGGAGACACAGAATTCCAAGCAGCCCTACCAGGGACTATACTACAAGCCTAAAATCCCAAGGAGACATATGCCTGAATCCTGAAAAGCCAACAACCCTTCCTCTCCACTCCGGTACTCCCGTGTCAGGACCGAGGGATGCGAGACCCAGAATCCCAAACACCTGCTACGAGCCCCGTCCTCCAGGCCCTGAGTCATTACGATGGTACAGCAAGGCTGGAGCCTGAGAGAAGGCAGTCACCCTGTACCTGAGAGAAAGGGGTCACAGAACCCGAAACAGCCTCCAGACACTGGGGTCTCAGCTCAGAAACTCCCCGGAAAGTTCCGAGGGATTGGAGACACAGAATGGGAAGTGCCCCGCTCGCCCCGGGCCTCCAGGCCCGGGCCTCCTCGCCCGGGGCTGCTCGCCCCGGGCCTCCTCGCCCGGGGCTGCTCGTCCCGGGCCTCCAGGCCCGGGGCTGCTCGCCCCGGGCCTCCTCGCCCGGGGCTGCTCGCCCCGGGCCTCCTCGCCCGGGGCTGCTCGCCCCGGGCCTCCTCGCCCGGGGCTGCTCGCCCCGGGCCTCCAGGCCCGGGGCTGCTCGCCCCGGGCCTCCAGGCCCGGGGCTGCTCGCCCCGGGCCTCCAGGCCCGGGGCTGCTCGCCCCGGGCCTCCAGGCCCGGGGCTGCTCGCCATGGCTCACTATGACTGAAGCCGTTCCTGTACCTGAGAGAAGGGGTCACACAAACACAAACACCCTCCAGGCCCTGGGTTCCCTGCTCAGAAAATCCCGGGCAAGTTCCGAGGGATCGGATTCGCCAAATGGGTAGTGCTCCTGGTCGACCCGGGCCTCCACGCCCGGGGCTCTATCTTTCCATGGCGCATCAGGGCTGAAGCCTCTCCCTGTCAGTGACAGAAACGGGCCAGTGTTTCCCACACAGAGTCCAGACCTTGGGGTCTCAGCTAAGAAACTTACCGGGAAGGATGGAGAAGTGGGAGACACAGAATTCCAAGCAGCCCTACCAGGGACTATACTACAAGCCTAAAATCCCAAGGAGACATATGCCTGAATCCTGAAAAGCCAACAACCCTTCCTCTCCACTCCGGTAGTCCCGTGTCACGACCGAGGGATGCGAGACCCAGAATCCCAAACACCTGCTACCAGCCCCGGCCTCCAGGCCCTGAGTCATTACGATGGTACAGCAAGGCTGGAGCCTGAGAGAAGGCAGTCACCCTGTACCTGAGAGAAAGGGGTCACAGAACCCGAAACAGCCTCCAGACACTGGGGTCTCAGCTCAGACTCTCCCCGGAAAGTTCCGAGGGATTGGAGACACAGAATGGGAAGTGCCCCGCTCGCCCCGGGCCTCCAGGCCCGGGGCTGCTCGCCCCGGGCCTCCAGGCCCGGGGCTGCTCGCCCCGGGCCTCCAGGCCCGGGGCTGCTCGCCCCGGGCCTCCACGCCCGGGGCTGCTCGCCCCGGGCCTCCACGCCCGGGGCTGCTCGCCCCGGGCCTCCACGCCCGGGGCTGCTCGCCATGGCTCACTATCACTGAAGCCGTTCCTGTACCTTAGAGAAGGGGTCACACAAACACAAACACCCTCCAGGCCCTGGGTTCCCTGCTCAGAAAATCCCGGGCAAGTTCCGAGGGATGGGATACGCCAAATGGGTTGTGCTCCTGGTCGACCCGGGCCTCCACGCCCGGGGCTCTATCTTAACATGGCGCATCAGGGCTGAAGCCTCTCCCTGTCAGTGACAGAAACGGGCCAGTGTTTCCCACACAGAGTCCAGACCTTGGGGTCTCAGCTCAGAAACTTATGGGGAAGGATGGAGAAGTGGGAGACACAGAATTCCAAGCAGCCCTACCAGGGACTATACTACAAGCCTAAAATCCCAAGGAGACATATGCCTGAATCCTGAAAAGCCAACAACCCTTCCTCTCCACTCCGGTACTACCGGGTCAGGACCGGGGGATGCGAGACCCAGAAACCCAAACACCTGCTACGAGCCCCGGCCTCCAGGCCCTGAGTCATTACGATGGCTCACCATGGCTGGAGCCTGAGAGAAGGCAGTCACCCTGTACCTGCGAGAAAGAGGTCACAGATCCCGAAACAGCCTCCAGACACTGGGGTCTCAGCTCAGAAACTCCCCGGAAAGTTCCGAGGGATTGGAGACACAGAATGGGAAGTGCCCCGCTCGCCCCGCGCCTCCAGGCCCGGGGCTGCTCGCCCCGCGCCTCCAGGCCCGGGGCTGCTCGCCCCGCGCCTCCAGGCCCGGGGCTGCTCGCCCCGCGCCTCCAGGCCCGGGGCTGCTCGCCCCGCGCCTCCAGGCCCGGGGCTGCTCGCCCCGCGCCTCCAGGCCCGGGGCTGCTCGCCCCGCGCCTCCAGGCCCGGGGCTGCTCGCCCCGCGCCTCCAGGCCCGGGGCTGCTCGCCCCGCGCCTCCAGGCCCGGGGCTGCTCGCCCCGCGCCTCCAGGCCCGGGGCTGCTCGCCCCGCGCCTCCAGGCCCGGGGCTGCTCGCCCCGCGCCTCCAGGCCCGGGGCTGCTCGCCCCGCGCCTCCAGGCCCGGGGCTGCTCGCCCCGCGCCTCCAGGCCCGGGGCTGCTCGCCCCGCGCCTCCAGGCCCGGGGCTGCTCGCCCCGCGCCTCCAGGCCCGGGGCTGCTCGCCCCGCGCCTCCAGGCCCGGGGCTGCTCGCCCCGCGCCTCCAGGCCCGGGGCTGCTCGCCCCGCGCCTCCAGGCCCGGGGCTGCTCGCCCCGCGCCTCCAGGCCCGGGGCTGCTCGCCCCGCGCCTCCAGGCCCGGGGCTGCTCGCCCCGCGCCTCCAGGCCCGGGGCTGCTCGCCCCGCGCCTCCAGGCCCGGGGCTGCTCGCCCCGCGCCTCCAGGCCCGGGGCTGCTCGCCCCGCGCCTCCAGGCCCGGGGCTGCTCGCCCCGCGCCTCCAGGCCCGGGGCTGCTCGCCCCGCGCCTCCAGGCCCGGGGCTGCTCGCCCCGCGCCTCCAGGCCCGGGGCTGCTCGCCCCGCGCCTCCAGGCCCGGGGCTGCTCGCCCCGCGCCTCCAGGCCCGGGGCTGCTCGCCCCGCGCCTCCAGGCCCGGGGCTGCTCGCCCCGCGCCTCCAGGCCCGGGGCTGCTCGCCCCGCGCCTCCAGGCCCGGGGCTGCTCGCCCCGCGCCTCCAGGCCCGGGGCTGCTCGCCCCGCGCCTCCAGGCCCGGGGCTGCTCGCCCCGCGCCTCCAGGCCCGGGGCTGCTCGCCCCGCGCCTCCAGGCCCGGGGCTGCTCGCCCCGCGCCTCCAGGCCCGGGGCTGCTCGCCCCGCGCCTCCAGGCCCGGGGCTGCTCGCCCCGCGCCTCCAGGCCCGGGGCTGCTCGCCCCGGGCCTCCAGGCCCGGGGCTGCTCGCCCCGGGCCTCCAGGCCCGGGGCTGCTCGCCCCGGGCCTCCAGGCCCGGGGCTGCTCGCCCCGGGCCTCCAGGCCCGGGGCTGCTCGCCATGGCTCACTATGACTGAAGCCGTTCCTGTACCTGAGAGAAGGGGTCACACAAACACAAACACCCTCCAGGCCCTGGGTTCCCTGCTCAGAAAATCCCGGGCAAGTTCCGAGGGATCGGATTCGCCAAATGGGTAGTGCTCCTGGTCGACCCGGGCCTCCACGCCCGGGGCTCTATCTTTCCATGGCGCATCAGGGCTGAAGCCTCTCCCTGTCAGTGACAGAAACGGGCCAGTGTTTCCCACACAGAGTCCAGACCTTGGGGTCTCAGCTAAGAAACTTACCGGGAAGGATGGAGAAGTGGGAGACAGAATTCCAAGCAGCCCTACCAGGGACTATACTACAAGCCTAAAATCCCAAGGAGACATATGCCTGAATCCTGAAAAGCCAACAACCCTTCCTCTCCACTCCGGTACTCCCGTGTCACGACCGAGGGATGCGAGACCCAGAATCCCAAACACCTGCTACCAGCCCCGGCCTCCAGGCCCTGAGTCATTACGATGGTACAGCAAGGCTGGAGCCTGAGAGAAGGCAGTCACCCTGTACCTGAGAGAAAGGGGTCACAGAACCCGAAACAGCCTCCAGACACTGGGGTCTCAGCTCAGACTCTCCCCGGAAAGTTCCGAGGGATTGGAGACACAGAATGGGAAGTGCCCCGCTCGCCCCGGGCCTCCAGGCCCGGGGCTGCTCGCCCCGGGCCTCCAGGCCCGGGGCTGCTCGCCCCGGGTCTCAACGCCCGGGGCTGCTCGCCCCGGGCCTCCACGCCCGGGGCTGCTCGCCCCGGGCCTCCACGCCCGGGGCTGCTCGCCATGGCTCACTATCACTGAAGCCGTTCCTGTACCTTAGAGAAGGGGTCACACAAACACAAACACCCTCCAGGCCCTGGGTTCCCTGCTCAGAAAATCCCGGGCAAGTTCCGAGGGATGGGATACGCCAAATGGGTTGTGCTCCTGGTCGACCCGGGCCTCCACGCCCGGGGCTCTATCTTAACATGGCGCATCAGGGCTGAAGCCTCTCCCTGTCAGTGACAGAAACGGGCCAGTGTTTCCCACACAGAGTCCAGACCTTGGGGTCTCAGCTCAGAAACTTATGGGGAAGGATGGAGAAGTGGGAGACACAGAATTCCAAGCAGCCCTACCAGGGACTATACTACAAGCCTAAAATCCCAAGGAGACATATGCCTGAATCCTGAAAAGCCAACAACCCTTCCTCTCCACTCCGGTACTACCGGGTCAGGACCGGGGGATGCGAGACCCAGAATCCCAAACACCTGCTACGAGCCCCGGCCTCCAGGCCCTGAGTCATTACGATGGCTCACCATGGCTGGAGCCTGAGAGAAGGCAGTCACCCTGTACCTGCGAGAAAGAGGTCACAGATCCCGAAACAGCCTCCAGACACTGGGGTCTCAGCTCAGAAACTCCCCGGAAAGTTCCGAGGGATTGGAGACACAGAATGGGAAGTGCCCCGCTCGCCCCGCGCCTCCAGGCCCGGGGCTGCTCGCCCCGCGCCTCCAGGCCCGGGGCTGCTCGCCCCGCGCCTCCAGGCCCGGGGCTGCTCGCCCCGCGCCTCCAGGCCCGGGGCTGCTCGCCCCGCGCCTCCAGGCCCGGGGCTGCTCGCCCCGCGCCTCCAGGCCCGGGGCTGCTCGCCCCGGGCCTCCAGGCCCGGGGCTGCTCGCCCCGCGCCTCCAGGCCCGGGGCTGCTCGCCCCGCGCCTCCAGGCCCGGGGCTGCTCGCCCCGCGCCTCCAGGCCCGGGGCTGCTCGCCCCGCGCCTCCAGGCCCGGGGCTGCTCGCCCCGCGCCTCCAGGCCCGGGGCTGCTCGCCCCGCGCCTCCAGGCCCGGGGCTGCTCGCCCCGCGCCTCCAGGCCCGGGGCTGCTCGCCCCGCGCCTCCAGGCCCGGGGCTGCTCGCCCCGCGCCTCCAGGCCCGGGGCTGCTCGCCCCGCGCCTCCAGGCCCGGGGCTGCTCGCCCCGCGCCTCCAGGCCCGGGGCTGCTCGCCCCGCGCCTCCAGGCCCGGGGCTGCTCGCCCCGCGCCTCCAGGCCCGGGGCTGCTCGCCCCGCGCCTCCAGGCCCGGGGCTGCTCGCCCCGCGCCTCCAGGCCCGGGGCTGCTCGCCCCGCGCCTCCAGGCCCGGGGCTGCTCGCCCCGGGCCTCCAGGCCCGGGGCTGCTCGCCCCGGGCCTCCAGGCCCGGGGCTGCTCGCCCCGGGCCTCCAGGCCCGGGGCTGCTCGCCCCGGGCCTCCAGGCCCGGGGCTGCTCGCCATGGCTCACTATGACTGAAGCCGTTCCTGTACCTGAGAGAAGGGGTCACACAAACACAAACACCCTCCAGGCCCTGGGTTCCCTGCTCAGAAAATCCCGGGCAAGTTCCGAGGGATCGGATTCGCCAAATGGGTAGTGCTCCTGGTCGACCCGGGCCTCCACGCCCGGGGCTCTATCTTTCCATGGCGCATCAGGGCTGAAGCCTCTCCCTGTCAGTGACAGAAACGGGCCAGTGTTTCCCACACAGAGTCCAGACCTTGGGGTCTCAGCTAAGAAACTTACCGGGAAGGATGGAGAAGTGGGAGACAGAATTCCAAGCAGCCCTACCAGGGACTATACTACAAGCCTAAAATCCCAAGGAGACATATGCCTGAATCCTGAAAAGCCAACAACCCTTCCTCTCCACTCCGGTACTCCCGTGTCAGGACCGAGGGATGCGAGACCCAGAATCCCAAACACCTGCTACGAGCCCCGGCCTCCAGGCCCTGAGTCATTACGATGGTACAGCAAGGCTGGAGCCTGAGAGAAGGCAGTCACCCTGTACCTGAGAGAAAGGGGTCACAGAACCCGAAACAGCCTCCAGACACTGGGGTCTCAGCTCAGAAACTCCCCGGAAAGTTCCGAGGGATTGGAGACACAGAATGGGAAGTGCCCCGCTCGCCCCGGGCCTCCAGGCCCGGGGCTGCTCGCCCCGGGCCTCCAGGCCCGGGGCTGCTCGCCCCGGGCCTCCAGGCCCGGGGCTGCTCGCCCCGGGCCTCCAGGCCCGGGGCTGCTCGCCCCGGGCCTCCAGGCCCGGGGCTGCTCGCCCCGGGCCTCCAGGCCCGGGGCTGCTCGCCCCGGGCCTCCAGGCCCGGGGCTGCTCGCCCCGGGCCTCCAGGCCCGGGGCTGCTCGCCCCGGGCCTCCAGGCCCGGGGCTGCTCGCCCCGGGCCTCCAGGCCCGGGGCTGCTCGCCCCGGGCCTCCAGGCCCGGGGCTGCTCGCCCCGGGCCTCCAGGCCCGGGGCTGCTCGCCCCGGGCCTCCAGGCCCGGGGCTGCTCGCCCCGGGCCTCCAGGCCCGGGGCTGCTCGCCCCGGGCCTCCAGGCCCGGGGCTGCTCGCCCCGGGCCTCCACGCCCGGGGCTGCTCGCCCCGGGCCTCCACGCCCGGGGCTGCTCGCCCCGGGCCTCCACGCCCGGGGCTGCTCGCCCCGGGCCTCCACGCCCGGGGCTGCTCGCCCCGGGCCTCCACGCCCGGGGCTGCTCGCCCCGGGCCTCCACGCCCGGGGCTGCTCGCCCCGGGCCTCCACGCCCGGGGCTGCTCGCCCCGGGCCTCCACGCCCGGGGCTGCTCGCCCCGGGCCTCCACGCCCGGGGCTGCCCGCCATGGCTCACTATGACTGAAGCCGTTCCTGTACCTTAGAGAAGGGGTCACACAAACACAAACACCCTCCAGGCCCTGGGTTCCCTGCTCAGAAAATCCCGGGCAAGTTCCGAGGGATCGGATTCTACTACAAGCCTAAAATCCCAAGGAGACATATGCCTGAATCCTGAAAAGCCAACAACCCTTATTCTCCACTCCGGTTCTCCCGGGTCAGGACCGAGGGATGCGAGACCCAGAATCCCAAACACCTGCTACGAGCCCCGGCCTCCAGGCCCTGAGTCATTACGATGGTACAGCAAGGCTGGAGCCTGAGAGAAGGCAGTCACCCTGTACCTGAGAGAAAGGGGTCACAGAACCCGAAACAGCCTCCAGACACTGGGGTCTCAGCTCAGAAACTCCCCGGAAAGTTCCGAGGGATTGGAGACACAGAATGGGAAGTGCCCCGCTTGCCCCGGGCCCTCCAGGCCCGGGGCTGCTCGCCCCGGGCCCTCCAGGCCCGGGGCTGCTCGCCCCGGGCCCTCCACGCCCGGGGCTGCTCGCCCCGGGCCCTCCACGCCCGGGGCTGCTCGCCCCGGGCCCTCCACGCCCGGGGCTGCTCGCCCCGGGCCCTCCACGCCCGGGGCTGCTCGCCCCGGGCCCTCCACGCCCGGGGCTGCTTGCCCCGGGCCCTCCACGCCCCGGGCTGCTCGCCCCGGGCCCTCCACGCCCGGGGCTGCTCGCCCCGGGCCTCCACGCCCGGGGCTGCTCGCCATGGCTCACTATGACTGAAGCCGTTCCTGTACCTTAGAGAAGGGGTCACACAAACACAAACACCCTCCAGGCCCTCGGTTCGCTGCTCAGAAAATCCCGGGCAAGTTCCGAGGTATCGGATTCGCCAAATGGGTAGTGCTCCTGGTCGACCCGGGCCTCCACGCCCGGGGCTCTATCTTTCCATGGCGCATCAGGGCTGAAGCCTCTCCCTGTCAGTGACAGAAACGGGCCAGTGTTTCCCACACAGAGTCCAGACCTTGGGGTCTCAGCTAAGAAACTTACCGGGAAGGATGGAGAAGTGGGAGACACAGAATTCCAAGCAGCCCTACCAGGGACTATACTACAAGCCTAAAATCCCAAGGAGACATATGCCTGAATCCTGAAAAGCCAACAACCCTTCCTCTCCACTCCGGTAGTCCCGTGTCACGACCGAGGGATGCGAGACCCAGAATCCCAAACACCTGCTACCAGCCCCGGCCTCCAGGCCCTGAGTCATTACGATGGTACAGCAAGGCTGGAGCCTGAGAGAAGGCAGTCACCCTGTACTTGAGAGAAAGGGGTCACAGAACCCGAAACAGCCTCCAGACACTGGGGTCTCAGCTCAGACTCTCCCCGGAAAGTTCCGAGGGATTGGAGACACAGAATGGGAAGTGCCCCGCTCGCCCCGGGCCTCCAGGCCCGGGCCTCCTCGCCCGGGGCTTCTCGCCCCGGGCCTCCAGGCCCGGGGCTGCTCGCCCCGGGCCTCCTCGCCCGGGGCTGCTCGCCCCGGGCCTCCAGGCCCGGGGCTGCTCGCCCCGGGCCTCCAGGCCCGGGGCTGCTCGCCCCGGGCCTCCTCGCCCGGGGCTGCTCGCCCCGGGCCTCCTCGCCCGGGGCTGCTCATCCCGGGCCTCCAGGCCCGGGGCTGCTCGCCCCGGGCCTCCTCGCCCGGGGCTGCTCGCCCCGGGCCTCCTCGCCCGGGGCTGCTCGCCCCGGGCCTCCAGGCCCGGGGCTGCTCGCCCCGGGCCTCCAGGCCCGGGGCTGCTCGCCCCGGGCCTCCAGGCCCGGGGCTGCTCGCCCCGGGCCTCCAGGCCCGGGGCTGCTCGCCATGGCTCACTATGACTGAAGCCGTTCCTGTACCTGAGAGAAGGGGTCACACAAACACAAACACCCTCCAGGCCCTGGGTTCCCTGCTCAGAAAATCCCGGGCAAGTTCCGAGGGATCGGATTCGCCAAATGGGTAGTGCTCCTGGTCGACCCGGGCCTCCACGCCCGAGGCTCTATCTTTCCATGGCGCATCAGGGCTGAAGCCTCTCCCTGTCAGTGACAGAAACGGGCCAGTGTTTCCCACACAGAGTCCAGACCTTGGGGTCTCAGCTAAGAAACTTACCGGGAAGGATGGAGAAGTGGGAGACACAGAATTCCAAGCAGCCCTACCAGGGACTATACTACAAGCCTAAAATCCCAAGGAGACATATGCCTGAATCCTGAAAAGCCAACAACCCTTCCTCTCCACTCCGGTACTCCCGTGTCAGGACCGAGGGATGCGAGACCCAGAATCCCAAACACCTGCTACGAGCCCCGTCCTCCAGGCCCTGAGTCATTACGATGGTACAGCAAGGCTGGAGCCTGAGAGAAGGCAGTCACACTGTACCTGAGAGAAAGGGGTCACAGAACCCGAAACAGCCTCCAGACACTGGGGTCTCAGCTCAGAAACTCCCCGGAAAGTTCCGAGGGATTGGAGACACAGAATGGGAAGTGCCCCGCTCGCCCCGGGCCTCCAGGCCCGGGCCTCCTCGCCCGGGGCTGCTCGCCCCGGGCCTCCTCGCCCGGGGCTGCTCGTCCCGGGCCTCCAGGCCCGGGGCTGCTCGCCCCGGGCCTCCTCGCCCGGGGCTGCTCGTCCCGGGCCTCCTCGCCCGGGGCTGCTCGCCCCGGGCCTCCTCGCCCGGGGCTGCTCGCCCCGGGCCTCCAGGCCCGGGGCTGCTCGCCCCGGGCCTCCAGGCCCGGGGCTGCTCGCCCCGGGCCTCCAGGCCCGGGGCTGCTCGCCCCGGGCCTCCAGGCCCGGGGCTGCTCGCCATGGCTCACTATGACTGAAGCCGTTCCTGTACCTGAGAGAAGGGGTCACACAAACACAAACACCCTCCAGGCCCTGGGTTCCCTGCTCAGAAAATCCCGGGCAAGTTCCGAGGGATCGGATTCGCCAAATGGGTAGTGCTCCTGGTCGACCCGGGCCTCCACGCCCGGGGCTCTATCTTTCCATGGCGCATCAGGGCTGAAGCCTCTCCCTGTCAGTGACAGAAACGGGCCAGTGTTTCCCACACAGAGTCCAGACCTTGGGGTCTCAGCTAAGAAACTTACCGGGAAGGATGGAGAAGTGGGAGACACAGAATTCCAAGCAGCCCTACCAGGGACTATACTACAAGCCTAAAATCCCAAGGAGAAATATGCCTGAATCCTGAAAAGCCAACAACCCTTCCTCTCCACTCCGGTACTCCCGTGTCACGACCGAGGGATGCGAGACCCAGAATCCCAAACACCTGCTACCAGCCCCGGCCTCCAGGCCCTGAGTCATTACGATGGTACAGCAAGGCTGGAGCCTGAGAGAAGGCAGTCACCCTGTACCTGAGAGAAAGGGGTCACAGAACCCGAAACAGCCTCCAGACACTGGGGTCTCAGCTCAGACTCTCCCCGGAAAGTTCCGAGGGATTGGAGACACAGAATGGGAAGTGCCCCGCTCGCCCCGGGCCTCCAGGCCCGGGGCTGCTCGCCCCGGGCCTCCAGGCCCGGGGCTGCTCGCCCCGGGCCTCCAGGCCCGGGGCTGCTCGCCCCGGGCCTCCACGCCCGGGGCTGCTCGCCCCGGGCCTCCACGCCCGGGGCTGCTCGCCCCGGGCCTCCACGCCCGGGGCTGCTCGCCATGGCTCACTATCACTGAAGCCGTTCCTGTACCTTAGAGAAGGGGTCACACAAACACAAACACCCTCCAGGCCCTGGGTTCCCTGCTCAGAAAATCCCGGGCAAGTTCCGAGGGATGGGATACGCCAAATGGGTTGTGCTCCTGGTCGACCCGGGCCTCCACGCCCGGGGCTCTATCTTAACATGGCGCATCAGGGCTGAAGCCTCTCCCTGTCAGTGACAGAAACGGGCCAGTGTTTCCCACACAGAGTCCAGACCTTGGGGTCTCAGCTCAGAAACTTATGGGGAAGGATGGAGAAGTGGGAGACACAGAATTCCAAGCAGCCCTACCAGGGACTATACTACAAGCCTAAAATCCCAAGGAGACATATGCCTGAATCCTGAAAAGCCAACAACCCTTCCTCTCCACTCCGGTACTACCGGGTCAGGACCGGGGGATGCGAGACCCAGAAACCCAAACACCTGCTACGAGCCCCGGCCTCCAGGCCCTGAGTCATTACGATGGCTCACCATGGCTGGAGCCTGAGAGAAGGCAGTCACCCTGTACCTGCGAGAAAGAGGTCACAGATCCCGAAACAGCCTCCAGACACTGGGGTCTCAGCTCAGAAACTCCCCGGAAAGTTCCGAGGGATTGGAGACACAGAATGGGAAGTGCCCCGCTCGCCCCGCGCCTCCAGGCCCGGGGCTGCTCGCCCCGCGCCTCCAGGCCCGGGGCTGCTCGCCCCGCGCCTCCAGGCCCGGGGCTGCTCGCCCCGCGCCTCCAGGCCCGGGGCTGCTCGCCCCGCGCCTCCAGGCCCGGGGCTGCTCGCCCCGCGCCTCCAGGCCCGGGGCTGCTCGCCCCGCGCCTCCAGGCCCGGGGCTGCTCGCCCCGCGCCTCCAGGCCCGGGGCTGCTCGCCCCGCGCCTCCAGGCCCGGGGCTGCTCGCCCCGCGCCTCCAGGCCCGGGGCTGCTCGCCCCGCGCCTCCAGGCCCGGGGCTGCTCGCCCCGCGCCTCCAGGCCCGGGGCTGCTCGCCCCGCGCCTCCAGGCCCGGGGCTGCTCGCCCCGCGCCTCCAGGCCCGGGGCTGCTCGCCCCGCGCCTCCAGGCCCGGGGCTGCTCGCCCCGCGCCTCCAGGCCCGGGGCTGCTCGCCCCGCGCCTCCAGGCCCGGGGCTGCTCGCCCCGCGCCTCCAGGCCCGGGGCTGCTCGCCCCGCGCCTCCAGGCCCGGGGCTGCTCGCCCCGCGCCTCCAGGCCCGGGGCTGCTCGCCCCGCGCCTCCAGGCCCGGGGCTGCTCGCCCCGCGCCTCCAGGCCCGGGGCTGCTCGCCCCGCGCCTCCAGGCCCGGGGCTGCTCGCCCCGCGCCTCCAGGCCCGGGGCTGCTCGCCCCGCGCCTCCAGGCCCGGGGCTGCTCGCCCCGCGCCTCCAGGCCCGGGGCTGCTCGCCCCGCGCCTCCAGGCCCGGGGCTGCTCGCCCCGCGCCTCCAGGCCCGGGGCTGCTCGCCCCGCGCCTCCAGGCCCGGGGCTGCTCGCCCCGCGCCTCCAGGCCCGGGGCTGCTCGCCCCGCGCCTCCAGGCCCGGGGCTGCTCGCCCCGCGCCTCCAGGCCCGGGGCTGCTCGCCCCGCGCCTCCAGGCCCGGGGCTGCTCGCCCCGCGCCTCCAGGCCCGGGGCTGCTCGCCCCGCGCCTCCAGGCCCGGGGCTGCTCGCCCCGCGCCTCCAGGCCCGGGGCTGCTCGCCCCGCGCCTCCAGGCCCGGGGCTGCTCGCCCCGCGCCTCCAGGCCCGGGGCTGCTCGCCCCGCGCCTCCAGGCCCGGGGCTGCTCGCCCCGCGCCTCCAGGCCCGGGGCTGCTCGCCCCGCGCCTCCAGGCCCGGGGCTGCTCGCCCCGCGCCTCCAGGCCCGGGGCTGCTCGCCCCGCGCCTCCAGGCCCGGGGCTGCTCGCCCCGCGCCTCCAGGCCCGGGGCTGCTCGCCCCGCGCCTCCAGGCCCGGGGCTGCTCGCCCCGCGCCTCCAGGCCCGGGGCTGCTCGCCCCGCGCCTCCAGGCCCGGGGCTGCTCGCCCCGCGCCTCCAGGCCCGGGGCTGCTCGCCCCGCGCCTCCAGGCCCGGGGCTGCTCGCCCCGCGCCTCCAGGCCCGGGGCTGCTCGCCCCGCGCCTCCAGGCCCGGGGCTGCTCGCCCCGGGCCTCCAGGCCCGGGGCTGCTCGCCCCGGGCCTCCAGGCCCGGGGCTGCTCGCCCCGGGCCTCCAGGCCCGGGGCTGCTCGCCCCGGGCCTCCAGGCCCGGGGCTGCTCGCCATGGCTCACTATGACTGAAGCCGTTCCTGTACCTGAGAGAAGGGGTCACACAAACACAAACACCCTCCAGGCCCTCGGTTCCCTGCTCAGAAAATCCCGGGCAAGTTCCGAGGGATCGGATTCGCCAAATGGGTAGTGCTCCTGGTCGACCCGGGCCTCCACGCCCGGGGCTCTATCTTTCCATGGCGCATCAGGGCTGAAGCCTCTCCCTGTCAGTGACAGAAACGGGCCAGTGTTTCCCACACAGAGTCCAGACCTTGGGGTCTCAGCTAAGAAACTTACCGGGAAGGATGGAGAAGTGGGAGACAGAATTCCAAGCAGCCCTACCAGGGACTATACTACAAGCCTAAAATCCCAAGGAGACATATGCCTGAATCCTGAAAAGCCAACAACCCTTCCTCTCCACTCCGGTACTCCCGTGTCACGACCGAGGGATGCGAGACCCAGAATCCCAAACACCTGCTACCAGCCCCGGCCTCCAGGCCCTGAGTCATTACGATGGTACAGCAAGGCTGGAGCCTGAGAGAAGGCAGTCACCCTGTACCTGAGAGAAAGGGGTCACAGAACCCGAAACAGCCTCCAGACACTGGGGTCTCAGCTCAGACTCTCCCCGGAAAGTTCCGAGGGATTGGAGACACAGAATGGGAAGTGCCCCGCTCGCCCCGGGCCTCCAGGCCCGGGGCTGCTCGCCCCGGGCCTCCAGGCCCGGGGCTGCTCGCCCCGGGTCTCAACGCCCGGGGCTGCTCGCCCCGGGCCTCCACGCCCGGGGCTGCTCGCCCCGGGCCTCCACGCCCGGGGCTGCTCGCCATGGCTCACTATCACTGAAGCCGTTCCTGTACCTTAGAGAAGGGGTCACACAAACACAAACACCCTCCAGGCCCTGGGTTCCCTGCTCAGAAAATCCCGGGCAAGTTCCGAGGGATGGGATACGCCAAATGGGTTGTGCTCCTGGTCGACCCGGGCCTCCACGCCCGGGGCTCTATCTTAACATGGCGCATCAGGGCTGAAGCCTCTCCCTGTCAGTGACAGAAACGGGCCAGTGTTTCCCACACAGAGTCCAGACCTTGGGGTCTCAGCTCAGAAACTTATGGGGAAGGATGGAGAAGTGGGAGACACAGAATTCCAAGCAGCCCTACCAGGGACTATACTACAAGCCTAAAATCCCAAGGAGACATATGCCTGAATCCTGAAAAGCCAACAACCCTTCCTCTCCACTCCGGTACTACCGGGTCAGGACCGGGGGATGCGAGACCCAGAATCCCAAACACCTGCTACGAGCCCCGGCCTCCAGGCCCTGAGTCATTACGATGGCTCACCATGGCTGGAGCCTGAGAGAAGGCAGTCACCCTGTACCTGCGAGAAAGAGGTCACAGATCCCGAAACAGCCTCCAGACACTGGGGTCTCAGCTCAGAAACTCCCCGGAAAGTTCCGAGGGATTGGAGACACAGAATGGGAAGTGCCCCGCTCGCCCCGCGCCTCCAGGCCCGGGGCTGCTCGCCCCGCGCCTCCAGGCCCGGGGCTGCTCGCCCCGCGCCTCCAGGCCCGGGGCTGCTCGCCCCGCGCCTCCAGGCCCGGGGCTGCTCGCCCCGCGCCTCCAGGCCCGGGGCTGCTCGCCCCGCGCCTCCAGGCCCGGGGCTGCTCGCCCCGCGCCTCCAGGCCCGGGGCTGCTCGCCCCGCGCCTCCAGGCCCGGGGCTGCTCGCCCCGCGCCTCCAGGCCCGGGGCTGCTCGCCCCGCGCCTCCAGGCCCGGGGCTGCTCGCCCCGCGCCTCCAGGCCCGGGGCTGCTCGCCCCGCGCCTCCAGGCCCGGGGCTGCTCGCCCCGCGCCTCCAGGCCCGGGGCTGCTCGCCCCGCGCCTCCAGGCCCGGGGCTGCTCGCCCCGCGCCTCCAGGCCCGGGGCTGCTCGCCCCGCGCCTCCAGGCCCGGGGCTGCTCGCCCCGCGCCTCCAGGCCCGGGGCTGCTCGCCCCGCGCCTCCAGGCCCGGGGCTGCTCGCCCCGCGCCTCCAGGCCCGGGGCTGCTCGCCCCGCGCCTCCAGGCCCGGGGCTGCTCGCCCCGCGCCTCCAGGCCCGGGGCTGCTCGCCCCGCGCCTCCAGGCCCGGGGCTGCTCGCCCCGCGCCTCCAGGCCCGGGGCTGCTCGCCCCGCGCCTCCAGGCCCGGGGCTGCTCGCCCCGGGCCTCCAGGCCCGGGGCTGCTCGCCCCGGGCCTCCAGGCCCGGGGCTGCTCGCCCCGGGCCTCCAGGCCCGGGGCTGCTCGCCCCGGGCCTCCAGGCCCGGGGCTGCTCGCCCCGGGCCTCCAGGCCCGGGGCTGCTCGCCCCGGGCCTCCAGGCCCGGGGCTGCTCGCCCCGGGCCTCCAGGCCCGGGGCTGCTCGCCATGGCTCACTATGACTGAAGCCGTTCCTGTACCTGAGAGAAGGGGTCACACAAACACAAACACCCTCCAGGCCCTGGGTTCCCTGCTCAGAAAATCCCGGGCAAGTTCCGAGGGATCGGATTCGCCAAATGGGTAGTGTTCCTGGTCGACCCGGGCCTCCACGCCCGGGGCTCTATCTTTCCATGGCGCATCAGGGCTGAAGCCTCTCCCTGTCAGTGACAGAAACGGGCCAGTGTTTCCCACACAGAGTCCAGACCTTGGGGTCTCAGCTAAGAAACTTACCGGGAAGGATGGAGAAGTGGGAGACAGAATTCCAAGCAGCCCTACCAGGGACTATACTACAAGCCTAAAATCCCAAGGAGACATATGCCTGAATCCTGAAAAGCCAACAACCCTTCCTCTCCACTCCGGTACTCCCGTGTCACGACCGAGGGATGCGAGACCCAGAATCCCAAACACCTGCTACGAGCCCCGGCCTCCAGGCCCTGAGTCATTACGATGGTACAGCAAGGCTGGAGCCTGAGAGAAGGCAGTCACCCTGTACCTGAGAGAAAGGGGTCACAGAACCCGAAACAGCCTCCAGACACTGGGGTCTCAGCTCAGAAACTCCCCGGAAAGTTCCGAGGGATTGGAGACACAGAATGGGAAGTGCCCCGCTCGCCCCGGGCCTCCAGGCCCGGGGCTGCTCGCCCCGGGCCTCCAGGCCCGGGGCTGCTCGCCCCGGGCCTCCAGGCCCGGGGCTGCTCGCCCCGGGCCTCCAGGCCCGGGGCTGCTCGCCCCGGGCCTCCAGGCCCGGGGCTGCTCGCCCCGGGCCTCCAGGCCCGGGGCTGCTCGCCCCGGGCCTCCAGGCCCGGGGCTGCTCGCCCCGGGCCTCCAGGCCCGGGGCTGCTCGCCCCGGGCCTCCAGGCCCGGGGCTGCTCGCCCCGGGCCTCCAGGCCCGGGGCTGCTCGCCCCGGGCCTCCAGGCCCGGGGCTGCTCGCCCCGGGCCTCCAGGCCCGGGGCTGCTCGCCCCGGGCCTCCAGGCCCGGGGCTGCTCGCCCCGGGCCTCCAGGCCCGGGGCTGCTCGCCCCGGGCCTCCAGGCCCGGGGCTGCTCGCCCCGGGCCTCCACGCCCGGGGCTGCTCGCCCCGGGCCTCCACGCCCGGGGCTGCTCGCCCCGGGCCTCCACGCCCGGGGCTGCTCGCCCCGGGCCTCCACGCCCGGGGCTGCTCGCCCCGGGCCTCCACGCCCGGGGCTGCTCGCCCCGGGCCTCCACGCCCGGGGCTGCTCGCCCCGGGCCTCCACGCCCGGGGCTGCTCGCCCCGGGCCACCACGCCCGTGGCTGCTCGCCATGGCTCACTATGACTGAAGCCGTTCCTGTACCTTAGAGAAGGGGTCACACAAACACAAACACCCTCCAGGCCCTGGGTTCCCTGCTCAGAAAATCCCGGGCAAGTTCCGAGGGATCGGATTCTACTACAAGCCTAAAATCCCAAGGAGACATATGCCTGAATCCTGAAAAGCCAACAACCCTTATTCTCCACTCCGGTTCTCCCGGGTCAGGACCGAGGGATGCGAGACCCAGAATCCCAAACACCTGCTACGAGCCCCGGCCTCCAGGCCCTGAGTCATTACGATGGTACAGCAAGGCTGGAGCCTGAGAGAAGGCAGTCACCCTGTACCTGAGAGAAAGGGGTCACAGAACCCGAAACAGACTCCAGACACTGGGGTCTCAGCTCAGAAACTCCCCGGAAAGTTCCGAGGGATTGGAGACACAGAATGGGAAGTGCCCCGCTCGCCCCGGGCCTCCAGGCCCGGGGCTGCTCGCCCCGGGCCTCCAGGCCCGGGGCTGCTCGCCCCGGGCCTCCAGGCCCGGGGCTGCTCGCCCCGGGCCTCCAGGCCCGGGGCTGCTCGCCCCGGGCCTCCAGGCCCGGGGCTGCTCGCCCCGGGCCTCCAGGCCCGGGGCTGCTCGCCCCGGGCCTCCAGGCCCGGGGCTGCTCGCCCCGGGCCTCCAGGCCCGGGGCTGCTCGCCCCGGGCCTCCAGGCCCGGGGCTGCTCGCCCCGGGCCTCCAGGCCCGGGGCTGCTCGCCCCGGGCCTCCAGGCCCGGGGCTGCTCGCCCCGGGCCTCCAGGCCCGGGGCTGCTCGCCCCGGGCCTCCAGGCCCGGGGCTGCTCGCCCCGGGCCTCCAGGCCCGGGGCTGCTCGCCCCGGGCCTCCAGGCCCGGGGCTGCTCGCCCCGGGCCTCCAGGCCCGGGGCTGCTCGCCCCGGGCCTCCAGGCCCGGGGCTGCTCGCCCCGGGCCTCCAGGCCCGGGGCTGCTCGCCCCGGGCCTCCAGGCCCGGGGCTGCTCGCCCCGGGCCTCCAGGCCCGGGGCTGCTCGCCCCGGGCCTCCAGGCCCGGGGCTGCTCGCCCCGGGCCTCCAGGCCCGGGGCTGCTCGCCCCGGGCCTCCAGGCCCGGGGCTGCTCGCCCCGGGCCTCCAGGCCCGGGGCTGCTCGCCCCGGGCCTCCAGGCCCGGGGCTGCTCGCCCCGGGCCTCCAGGCCCGGGGCTGCTCGCCCCGGGCCTCCAGGCCCGGGGCTGCTCGCCCCGGGCCTCCAGGCCCGGGGCTGCTCGCCCCGGGCCTCCAGGCCCGGGGCTGCTCGCCCCGGGCCTCCAGGCCCGGGGCTGCTCGCCCCGGGCCTCCAGGCCCGGGGCTGCTCGCCCCGGGCCTCCAGGCCCGGGGCTGCTCGCCCCGGGCCTCCAGGCCCGGGGCTGCTCGCCCCGGGCCTCCAGGCCCGGGGCTGCTCGCCCCGGGCCTCCAGGCCCGGGGCTGCTCGCCCCGGGCCTCCAGGCCCGGGGCTGCTCGCCCCGGGCCTCCAGGCCCGGGGCTGCTCGCCCCGGGCCTCCAGGCCCGGGGCTGCTCGCCCCGGGCCTCCAGGCCCGGGGCTGCTCGCCCCGGGCCTCCAGGCCCGGGGCTGCTCGCCCCGGGCCTCCAGGCCCGGGGCTGCTCGCCCCGGGCCTCCAGGCCCGGGGCTGCTCGCCCCGGGCCTCCAGGCCCGGGGCTGCTCGCCCCGGGCCTCCAGGCCCGGGGCTGCTCGCCCCGGGCCTCCAGGCCCGGGGCTGCTCGCCCCGGGCCTCCAGGCCCGGGGCTGCTCGCCCCGGGCCTCCAGGCCCGGGGCTGCTCGCCCCGGGCCTCCAGGCCCGGGGCTGCTCGCCCCGGGCCTCCAGGCCCGGGGCTGCTCGCCCCGGGCCTCCAGGCCCGGGGCTGCTCGCCCCGGGCCTCCAGGCCCGGGGCTGCTCGCCCCGGGCCTCCAGGCCCGGGGCTGCTCGCCCCGGGCCTCCAGGCCCGGGGCTGCTCGCCCCGGGCCTCCAGGCCCGGGGCTGCTCGCCCCGGGC
Organism: Prionailurus viverrinus; assembly: GCF_022837055.1. Classification (NCBI taxonomy): domain Eukaryota; kingdom Metazoa; phylum Chordata; class Mammalia; order Carnivora; family Felidae; genus Prionailurus; species Prionailurus viverrinus. The sequence continues at coordinate 25,078 of NW_025927551.1, forward strand.
CTCCAGGCCCGGGGCTGCTCGCCCCGGGCCTCCAGGCCCGGGGCTGCTCGCCCCGGGCCTCCAGGCCCGGGGCTGCTCGCCCCGGGCCTCCAGGCCCGGGGCTGCTCGCCCCGGGCCTCCAGGCCCGGGGCTGCTCGCCCCGGGCCTCCAGGCCCGGGGCTGCTCGCCCCGGGCCTCCAGGCCCGGGGCTGCTCGCCCCGGGCCTCCAGGCCCGGGGCTGCTCGCCCCGGGCCTCCAGGCCCGGGGCTGCTCGCCCCGGGCCTCCAGGCCCGGGGCTGCTCGCCCCGGGCCTCCAGGCCCGGGGCTGCTCGCCCCGGGCCTCCAGGCCCGGGGCTGCTCGCCCCGGGCCTCCAGGCCCGGGGCTGCTCGCCCCGGGCCTCCAGGCCCGGGGCTGCTCGCCCCGGGCCTCCAGGCCCGGGGCTGCTCGCCCCGGGCCTCCAGGCCCGGGGCTGCTCGCCCCGGGCCTCCAGGCCCGGGGCTGCTCGCCCCGGGCCTCCAGGCCCGGGGCTGCTCGCCCCGGGCCTCCAGGCCCGGGGCTGCTCGCCCCGGGCCTCCAGGCCCGGGGCTGCTCGCCCCGGGCCTCCAGGCCCGGGGCTGCTCGCCCCGGGCCTCCAGGCCCGGGGCTGCTCGCCCCGGGCCTCCAGGCCCGGGGCTGCTCGCCCCGGGCCTCCAGGCCCGGGGCTGCTCGCCCCGGGCCTCCAGGCCCGGGGCTGCTCGCCCCGGGCCTCCAGGCCCGGGGCTGCTCGCCCCGGGCCTCCAGGCCCGGGGCTGCTCGCCCCGGGCCTCCAGGCCCGGGGCTGCTCGCCCCGGGCCTCCAGGCCCGGGGCTGCTCGCCCCGGGCCTCCAGGCCCGGGGCTGCTCGCCCCGGGCCTCCAGGCCCGGGGCTGCTCGCCCCGGGCCTCCAGGCCCGGGGCTGCTCGCCCCGGGCCTCCAGGCCCGGGGCTGCTCGCCCCGGGCCTCCAGGCCCGGGGCTGCTCGCCCCGGGCCTCCAGGCCCGGGGCTGCTCGCCCCGGGCCTCCAGGCCCGGGGCTGCTCGCCCCGGGCCTCCAGGCCCGGGGCTGCTCGCCCCGGGCCTCCAGGCCCGGGGCTGCTCGCCCCGGGCCTCCAGGCCCGGGGCTGCTCGCCCCGGGCCTCCAGGCCCGGGGCTGCTCGCCCCGGGCCTCCAGGCCCGGGGCTGCTCGCCCCGGGCCTCCAGGCCCGGGGCTGCTCGCCCCGGGCCTCCAGGCCCGGGGCTGCTCGCCCCGGGCCTCCAGGCCCGGGGCTGCTCGCCCCGGGCCTCCAGGCCCGGGGCTGCTCGCCCCGGGCCTCCAGGCCCGGGGCTGCTCGCCCCGGGCCTCCAGGCCCGGGGCTGCTCGCCCCGGGCCTCCAGGCCCGGGGCTGCTCGCCCCGGGCCTCCAGGCCCGGGGCTGCTCGCCATGGCTCACTATGACTGAAGCCGTTCCTGTACCTGAGAGAAGGGGTCACACAAACACAAACACCCTCCAGGCCTGGGTTCCCTGCTCAGAAAATCCCGGGCAAGTTCCGAGGGATCGGATTCGCCAAATGGGTAGTGCTCCTGGTCGACCCGGGCCTCCACGCCCGGGGCTCTATCTTTCCATGGAGCATCAGGGCTGAAGCCTCTCCCTGTCAGTGACAGAAACGGGCCAGTGTTTCCCACACAGAGTCCAGACCTTGGGGTCTCAGCTAAGAAACTTACCGGGAAGGATGGAGAAGTGGGAGACACAGAATTCCAAGCAGCCCTACCAGGGACTATACTACAAGCCTAAAATCCCAAGGAGACATATGCCTGAATCCGGAAAAGCCAACAACCCTTCCTCTCCACTCCGGTACTCCCGTGTCAGGACCGAGGGATGCGAGACCCAGAATCCCAAACACCTGCTACGAGCCCCGGCCTCCAGGCCCTGAGTCATTACGATGGTACAGCAAGGCTGGAGCCTGAGAGAAGGCAGTCACCCTGTACCTGAGAGAAAGGGGTCACAGAACCCGAAACAGCCTCCAGACACTGGGGTCTCAGCTCAGAAACTCCCCGGAAAGTTCCGAGGGATTGGAGACACAGAATGGGAAGTGCCCTGCTCGCCCCGGGCCTCCAGGCCCGGGGCTGCTCGCCCCGGGCCTCCAGGCCCGGGGCTGCTCGCCCCGGGCCTCCAGGCCCGGGGCTGCTCGCCCCGGGCCTCCAGGCCCGGGGCTGCTCGCCCCGGGCCTCCAGGCCCGGGGCTGCTCGCCCCGGGCCTCCAGGCCCGGGGCTGCTCGCCCCGGGCCTCCAGGCCCGGGGCTGCTCGCCCCGGGCCTCCAGGCCCGGGGCTGCTCGCCCCGGGCCTCCAGGCCCGGGGCTGCTCGCCCCGGGCCTCCAGGCCCGGGGCTGCTCGCCCCGGGCCTCCAGGCCCGGGGCTGCTCGCCCCGGGCCTCCAGGCCCGGGGCTGCTCGCCCCGGGCCTCCAGGCCCGGGGCTGCTCGCCCCGGGCCTCCAGGCCCGGGGCTGCTCGCCCCGGGCCTCCAGGCCCGGGGCTGCTCGCCCCGGGCCTCCAGGCCCGGGGCTGCTCGCCCCGGGCCTCCACGCCCGGGGCTGCTCGCCCCGGGCCTCCACGCCCGGGGCTGCTCGCCCCGGGCCTCCAGGCCCGGGGCTGCTCGCCCCGGGCCTCCAGGCCCGGGGCTGCTCGCCCCGGGCCTCCACGCCCGGGGCTGCTCGCCCCGGGCCTCCACGCCCGGGGCTGCTCGTCCCGGGCCTCCACGCCCGGGGCTGCTCGCCCCGGGCCTCCACGCCCGGGGCTGCTCGCCCCGGGCCTCCACGCCCGGGGCTGCTCGCCCCGGGCCTCCACGCCCGGGGCTGCTCGCCATGGCTCACTATCACTGAAGCCGTTCCTGTACCTTAGAAAAGGGGTCACACAAACACAAACACCCTCCAGGCCCTGGGTTCCCTGCTCAGAAAATCCCGGGCAAGTTCCGAGGGATGGGATACGCCAAATGGGTTGTGCTCCTGGTCGACCCGGGCCTCCACGCCCGGGGCTCTATCTTAACATGGCGCATCAGGACTGAAGCCTCTCCCTGTCAGTGACAGAAACGGGCCAGTGTTTCCCACACAGAGTCCAGACCTTGGGGTCTCAGCTCAGAAACTCCTGGGGAAGGATGGAGAAGTGGGAGACACAGAATTCCAAGCAGCCCTACCAGGGACTATACTACAAGCCTAAAATCCCAAGGAGACATATGCCTGAATCCTGAAAAGCCAACAACCCTTCCTCTCCACTCCGGTACTACCGGGTCAGGACCGGGGGATGCGAGACCCAGAATCCCAAACACCTGCTACGAGCCCCGGCCTCCAGGCCCTGAGTCATTACGATGGCTCACCATGGCTGGAGCCTGAGAGAAGGCAGTCACCCTGTACCTGCTAGAAAGAGGTCACAGATCCCGAAACAGCCTCCAGACACTGGGGTCTCAGCTCAGAAACTCCCCGGAAAGTTCCGAGGGATTGGAGACACAGAATGGGAAGTGCCCTGCTCGCCCCGGGCCTCGAGGCCCGGGGCTGCTCGCCCCGGGCCTCCAGGCCCGGGGCTGCTCGCCCCGGGCCTCCAGGCCCGGGGCTGCTCGCCCCGGGCCTCCAGGCCCGGGGCTGCTCGCCCCGGGCCTCCAGGCCCGGGGCTGCTCGCCCCGGGCCTCCAGGCCCGGGGCTGCTCGCCCCGGGCCTCCAGGCCGGGGCTGCTCGCCCCGGGCCTCCAGGCCCGGGGCTGCTCGCCCCGGGCCTCCAGGCCCGGGGCTGCTCGCCCCGGGCCTCCAGGCCCGGGGCTGCTCGCCCCGGGCCTCCAGGCCCGGGGCTGCTCGCCCCGGGCCTCCAGGCCCGGGGCTGCTCGCCCCGGGCCTCCAGGCCCGGGGCTGCTCGCCCCGGGCCTCCAGGCCCGGGGCTGCTCGCCCCGGGCCTCCAGGCCCGGGGCTGCTCGCCCCGGGCCTCCAGGCCCGGGGCTGCTCGCCCCGGGCCTCCAGGCCCGGGGCTGCTCGCCCCGGGCCTCCAGGCCCGGGGCTGCTCGCCCCGGGCCTCCAGGCCCGGGGCTGCTCGCCCCGGGCCTCCAGGCCCGGGGCTGCTCGCCCCGGGCCTCCAGGCCCGGGGCTGCTCGCCCCGGGCCTCCAGGCCCGGGGCTGCTCGCCCCGGGCCTCCACGCCCGGGGCTGCTCGCCCCGGGCCTCCACGCCCGGGGCTGCTCGCCCCGGGCCTCCACGCCCGGGGCTGCTCGCCCCGGGCCTCCCGGCCCGGGGCTGCTCGCCCCGGGCCTCCCCGCCCGGGGCTGCTCGCCCCGGGCCTCCCCGCCCGGGGCTGCTCGCCCCGGGCCTCCACGCCCGGGGCTGCTCGCCCGGGCCTCCACGCCCGGGGCTGCTCGCCCCGGGCCTCCACGCCCGGGGCTGCTCGCCATGGCTCACTATCACTGAAGCCGTTCCCCTACCTTAGAGAAGGGGTCACACAAACACAAACACCCTCCAGGCCCTGGGTTCCCTGCTCAGAAAATCCCGGGCAAGTTCCGAGGGATGGGATACGCCAAATGGGTTGTGCTCCTGGTCGACCCGGGCCTCCACGCCCGGGGCTCTATCTTAACATGGCGCATCAGGGCTGAAGCCTCTCCCTGTCAGTGACAGAAACGGGCAGTGTTTCCCACACGGAGTCCAGACCTTGGGGTCTCAGCTCAGAAACTTATGGGGAAGGATGGAGAAGTGGGAGACACAGAATTCCAAGCAGCCCTACCAGGGACTATACTACAAGCCTAAAATCCCAAGGAGACATATGCCTGAATCCTGAAAAGCCAACAACCCTTCCTCTCCACTCCGGTACTCCCGGGTCAGGACCGGGGGATGCGAGACCCAGAATCCCAAACAACTGCTACGAGCCCCGGCCTCCAGGCCCTGAGTCATTACGATGGCTCACCATGGCTGGAGCCTGAGAGAAGGCAGTCACCCTGTACCTGCGAGAAAGAGGTCACAGATCCCGAAACAGCCTCCAGACACTGGGGTCTCAGCTCAGAAACTCCCCGGAAAGTTCCGAGGGATTGGAGACACAGAATGGGAAGTGCCCCGCTCGCCCCGGGCCTCCAGGCCCGGGGCTGCTCGCCCCGGGCCTCCAGGCCCGGGGCTGCTCGCCCCGGGCCTCCAGGCCCGGGGCTGCTCGCCCCGGGCCTCCAGGCCCGGGGCTGCTCGCCCCGGGCCTCCAGGCCCGGGGCTGCTCGCCCCGGGCCTCCAGGCCGGGGCTGCTCGCCCCGGGCCTCCAGGCCCGGGGCTGCTCGCCCCGGGCCTCCAGGCCCGGGGCTGCTCGCCCCGGGCCTCCAGGCCCGGGGCTGCTCGCCCCGGGCCTCCAGGCCCGGGGCTGCTCGCCCCGGGCCTCCAGGCCCGGGGCTGCTCGCCCCGGGCCTCCAGGCCCGGGGCTGCTCGCCCCGGGCCTCCAGGCCCGGGGCTGCTCGCCCCGGGCCTCCAGGCCCGGGGCTGCTCGCCCCGGGCCTCCAGGCCCGGGGCTGCTCGCCCCGGGCCTCCAGGCCCGGGGCTGCTCGCCCCGGGCCTCCAGGCCCGGGGCTGCTCGCCCCGGGCCTCCAGGCCCGGGGCTGCTCGCCCCGGGCCTCCAGGCCCGGGGCTGCTCGCCCCGGGCCTCCAGGCCCGGGGCTGCTCGCCCCGGGCCTCCAGGCCCGGGGCTGCTCGCCCCGGGCCTCCAGGCCCGGGGCTGCTCGCCCCGGGCCTCCAGGCCCGGGGCTGCTCGCCCCGGGCCTCCAGGCCCGGGGCTGCTCGCCCCGGGCCTCCAGGCCCGGGGCTGCTCGCCCCGGGCCTCCAGGCCCGGGGCTGCTCGCCCCGGGCCTCCAGGCCCGGGGCTGCTCGCCCCGGGCCTCCAGGCCCGGGGCTGCTCGCCCCGGGCCTCCAGGCCCGGGGCTGCTCGCCCCGGGCCTCCAGGCCCGGGGCTGCTCGCCCCGGGCCTCCAGGCCCGGGGCTGCTCGCCCCGGGCCTCCAGGCCCGGGGCTGCTCGCCCCGGGCCTCCAGGCCCGGGGCTGCTCGCCCCGGGCCTCCAGGCCCGGGGCTGCTCGCCCCGGGCCTCCAGGCCCGGGGCTGCTCGCCCCGGGCCTCCAGGCCCGGGCTGCTCGCCCCGGGCCTCCAGGCCCGGGGCTGCTCGCCCCGGGCCTCCAGGCCCGGGGCTGCTCGCCCCGGGCCTCCAGGCCCGGGGCTGCTCGCCCCGGGCCTCCAGGCCCGGGGCTGCTCGCCCCGGGCCTCCAGGCCCGGGGCTGCTCGCCCCGGGCCTCCAGGCCCGGGGCTGCTCGCCCCGGGCCTCCAGGCCCGGGGCTGCTCGCCCCGGGCCTCCAGGCCCGGGGCTGCTCGCCCGGGCCTCCAGGCCCGGGGCTGCTCGCCCCGGGCCTCCAGGCCCGGGGCTGCTCGCCCCGGGCCTCCAGGCCCGGGGCTGCTCGCCCCGGGCCTCCAGGCCCGGGGCTGCTCGCCCCGGGCCTCCAGGCCCGGGGCTGCTCGCCCCGGGCCTCCAGGCCCGGGGCTGCTCGCCCCGGGCCTCCAGGCCCGGGGCTGCTCGCCCCGGGCCTCCAGGCCCGGGGCTGCTCGCCCCGGGCCTCCAGGCCCGGGGCTGCTCGCCCCGGGCCTCCAGGCCCGGGGCTGCTCGCCCCGGGCCTCCAGGCCCGGGGCTGCTCGCCCCGGGCCTCCAGGCCCGGGGCTGCTCGCCCCGGGCCTCCAGGCCCGGGGCTGCTCGCCCCGGGCCTCCAGGCCCGGGGCTGCTCGCCCCGGGCCTCCAGGCCCGGGGCTGCTCGCCCCGGGCCTCCAGGCCCGGGGCTGCTCGCCCCGGGCCTCCAGGCCCGGGGCTGCTCGCCCCGGGCCTCCAGGCCCGGGGCTGCTCGCCCCGGGCCTCCAGGCCCGGGGCTGCTCGCCCCGGGCCTCCAGGCCCGGGGCTGCTCGCCCCGGGCCTCCAGGCTCGCCGGGGCTGCTCGCCCCGGGCCTCCAGGCCCGGGGCTGCTCGCCCCGGGCCTCCAGGCCCGGGGCTGCTCGCCCCGGGCCTCCAGGCCCGGGGCTGCTCGCCCCGGGCCTCCAGGCCCGGGGCTGCTCGCCCCGGGCCTCCAGGCCCGGGGCTGCTCGCCCCGGGCCTCCAGGCCCGGGGCTGCTCGCCCCGGGCCTCCAGGCCCGGGGCTGCTCGCCCCGGGCCTCCAGGCCCGGGGCTGCTCGCCCCGGGCCTCCAGGCCCGGGGCTGCTCGCCCCGGGCCTCCAGGCCCGGGGCTGCTCGCCCCGGGCCTCCAGGCCCGGGGCTGCTCGCCCCGGGCCTCCAGGCCCGGGGCTGCTCGCCCCGGGCCTCCAGGCCCGGGGCTGCTCGCCCCGGGCCTCCAGGCCCGGGGCTGCTCGCCCCGGGCCTCCAGGCCCGGGGCTGCTCGCCCCGGGCCTCCAGGCCCGGGGCTGCTCGCCCCGGGCCTCCAGGCCCGGGGCTGCTCGCCCCGGGCCTCCAGGCCCGGGGCTGCTCGCCCCGGGCCTCCAGGCCCGGGGCTGCTCGCCCCGGGCCTCCAGGCCCGGGGCTGCTCGCCCCGGGCCTCCAGGCCCGGGGCTGCTCGCCCCGGGCCTCCAGGCCCGGGGCTGCTCGCCCCGGGCCTCCAGGCCCGGGGCTGCTCGCCCCGGGCCTCCAGGCCCGGGGCTGCTCGCCCCGGGCCTCCAGGCCCGGGGCTGCTCGCCCCGGGCCTCCAGGCCCGGGGCTGCTCGCCCCGGGCCTCCAGGCCCGGGGCTGCTCGCCCCGGGCCTCCAGGCCCGGGGCTGCTCGCCCCGGGCCTCCAGGCCCGGGGCTGCTCGCCCCGGGCCTCCAGGCCCGGGGCTGCTCGCCCCGGGCCTCCAGGCCCGGGGCTGCTCGCCCCGGGCCTCCAGGCCCGGGGCTGCTCGCCCCGGGCCTCCAGGCCCGGGGCTGCTCGCCCCGGGCCTCCAGGCCCGGGGCTGCTCGCCCCGGGCCTCCAGGCCCGGGGCTGCTCGCCCCGGGCCTCCAGGCCCGGGGCTGCTCGCCCCGGGCCTCCAGGCCCGGGGCTGCTCGCCCCGGGCCTCCAGGCCCGGGGCTGCTCGCCCCGGGCCTCCAGGCCCGGGGCTGCTCGCCCCGGGCCTCCAGGCCCGGGGCTGCTCGCCCCGGGCCTCCAGGCCCGGGGCTGCTCGCCCCGGGCCTCCACGCCCGGGGCTGCTCGCCCCGGGCCTCCAGGCCCGGGGCTGCTCGCCCCGGGCCTCCAGGCCCGGGGCTGCTCGCCCCGGGCCTCCACGCCCGGGGCTGCTCGCCCCGGGCCTCCAGGCCCGGGGCTGCTCGCCCCGGGCCTCCAGGCCCGGGCTGCTCGCCCCGGGCCTCCACGCCGGGGCTGCTCGCCCCGGGCCTCCAGGCCCGGGGCTGCTCGCCCCGGGCCTCCAGGCCCGGGGCTGCTCGCCCCGGGCCTCCAGGCCCGGGGCTGCTCGCCCCGGGCCTCCAGGCCCGGGGCTGCTCGCCCCGGGCCTCCAGGCCCGGGGCTGCTCGCCCCGGGCCTCCAGGCCCGGGGCTGCTCGCCCCGGGCCTCCAGGCCCGGGGCTGCTCGCCCCGGGCCTCCAGGCCCGGGGCTGCTCGCCCCGGGCCTCCAGGCCCGGGGCTGCTCGCCCCGGGCCTCCAGGCCCGGGGCTGCTCGCCCCGGGCCTCCAGGCCCGGGGCTGCTCGCCCCGGGCCTCCAGGCCCGGGGCTGCTCGCCCCGGGCCTCCAGGCCCGGGGCTGCTCGCCCCGGGCCTCCAGGCCCGGGGCTGCTCGCCCCGGGCCTCCCGGCCCGGGGCTGCTCGCCCCGGGCCTCCAGGCCCGGGGCTGCTCGCCCCGGGCCTCCCGGCCCGGGGCTGCTCGCCCCGGGCCTCCCGGCCCGGGGCTGCTCGCCCCGGGCCTCCCGGCCCGGGGCTGCTCGCCCCGGGCCTCCCGGCCCGGGGCTGCTCGCCCCGGGCCTCCCGGCCCGGGGCTGCTCGCCCCGGGCCTCCCGGCCCGGGGCTGCTCGCCCCGGGCCTCCAGGCCCGGGGCTGCTCGCCCCGGGCCTCCCGGCCCGGGGCTGCTCGCCCCGGGCCTCCCGGCCCGGGGCTGCTCGCCCCGGGCCTCCCGGCCCGGGGCTGCTCGCCCCGGGCCTCCAGGCCCGGGGCTGCTCGCCCCGGGCCTCCCGGCCCGGGGCTGCTCGCCCCGGGCCTCCCGGCCCGGGGCTGCTCGCCCCGGGCCTCCCGGCCCGGGGCTGCTCGCCCCGGGCCTCCCGGCCCGGGGCTGCTCGCCCCGGGCCTCCCGGCCCGGGGCTGCTCGCCCCGGGCCTCCCGGCCCGGGCTGCTCGCCCCGGGCCTCCCGGCCCGGGGCTGCTCGCCCCGGGCCTCCCGGCCCGGGGCTGCTCGCCCCGGGCCTCCAGGCCCGGGGCTGCTCGCCCCGGGCCTCCAGGCCCGGGGCTGCTCGCCCCGGGCCTCCAGGCCCGGGGCTGCTCGCCCCGGGCCTCCAGGCCCGGGGCTGCTCGCCCCGGGCCTCCAGGCCCGGGGCTGCTCGCCCCGGGCCTCCAGGCCCGGGGCTGCTCGCCCCGGGCCTCCAGGCCCGGGGCTGCTCGCCCCGGGCCTCCAGGCCCGGGGCTGCTCGCCCCGGGCCTCCAGGCCCGGGGCTGCTCGCCCCGGGCCTCCAGGCCCGGGGCTGCTCGCCCCGGGCCTCCAGGCCCGGGGCTGCTCGCCCCGGGCCTCCAGGCCCGGGGCTGCTCGCCCCGGGCCTCCAGGCCCGGGGCTGCTCGCCCCGGGCCTCCCGGCCCGGGGCTGCTCGCCCCGGGCCTCCAGGCCCGGGGCTGCTCGCCCCGGGCCTCCAGGCCCGGGGCTGCTCGCCCCGGGCCTCCAGGCCCGGGGCTGCTCGCCCCGGGCCTCCAGGCCCGGGGCTGCTCGCCCCGGGCCTCCAGGCCCGGGGCTGCTCGCCCCGGGCCTCCAGGCCCGGGGCTGCTCGCCCCGGGCCTCCAGGCCCGGGGCTGCTCGCCCCGGGCCTCCCGGCCCGGGGCTGCTCGCCCGGGCCTCCCGGCCCGGGGCTGCTCGCCCCGGGCCTCCAGGCCCGGGGCTGCTCGCCCCGGGCCTCCAGGCCCGGGGCTGCTCGCCCCGGGCCTCCAGGCCCGGGGCTGCTCGCCCCGGGCCTCCAGGCCCGGGGCTGCTCGCCCGGGCCTCCAGGCCCGGGGCTGCTCGCCCCGGGCCTCCAGGCCCGGGGCTGCTCGCCCCGGGCCTCCCGGCCCGGGCTGCTCGCCCCGGGCCTCCCGGCCCGGGGCTGCTCGCCCCGGGCCTCCCGGCCCGGGGCTGCTCGCCCCGGGCCTCCCGGCCCGGGCTGCTCGCCCCGGGCCTCCCGGCCCGGGGCTGCTCGCCCCGGGCCTCCAGGCCCGGGGCTGCTCGCCCCGGGCCTCCAGGCCCGGGGCTGCTCGCCCCGGGCCTCCCGGCCCGGGGCTGCTCGCCCCGGGCCTCCAGGCCCGGGGCTGCTCGCCCCGGGCCTCCAGGCCCGGGGCTGCTCGCCCCGGGCCTCCAGGCCCGGGGCTGCTCGCCCCGGGCCTCCAGGCCCGGGGCTGCTCGCCCCGGGCCTCCCGGCCCGGGGCTGCTCGCCCCGGGCCTCCAGGCCCGGGGCTGCTCGCCCCGGGCCTCCAGGCCCGGGGCTGCTCGCCCCGGGCCTCCAGGCCCGGGGCTGCTCGCCCCGGGCCTCCAGGCCCGGGGCTGCTCGCCCCGGGCCTCCAGGCCCGGGGCTGCTCGCCCCGGGCCTCCAGGCCCGGGGCTGCTCGCCCCGGGCCTCCAGGCCCGGGCTGCTCGCCCCGGGCCTCCAGGCCCGGGGCTGCTCGCCCCGGGCCTCCAGGCCCGGGGCTGCTCGCCCCGGGCCTCCAGGCCCGGGGCTGCTCGCCCCGGGCCTCCAGGCCCGGGGCTGCTCGCCCCGGGCCTCCAGGCCCGGGGCTGCTCGCCCCGGGCCTCCAGGCCCGGGGCTGCTCGCCCCGGGCCTCCAGGCCCGGGCTGCTCGCCCGGGCCTCCAGGCCCGGGGCTGCTCGCCCCGGGCCTCCAGGCCCGGGGCTGCTCGCCCCGGGCCTCCAGGCCCGGGGCTGCTCGCCCCGGGCCTCCAGGCCCGGGGCTGCTCGCCCCGGGCCTCCAGGCCCGGGGCTGCTCGCCCCGGGCCTCCAGGCCCGGGGCTGCTCGCCCCGGGCCTCCAGGCCCGGGGCTGCTCGCCCCGGGCCTCCAGGCCCGGGGCTGCTCGCCCCGGGCCTCCAGGCCCGGGGCTGCTCGCCCCGGGCCTCCAGGCCCGGGGCTGCTCGCCCCGGGCCTCCAGGCCCGGGGCTGCTCGCCCCGGGCCTCCAGGCCCGGGGCTGCTCGCCCCGGGCCTCCAGGCCCGGGCTGCTCGCCCCGGGCCTCCAGGCCCGGGGCTGCTCGCCCCGGGCCTCCAGGCCCGGGGCTGCTCGCCCCGGGCCTCCAGGCCCGGGCTGCTCGCCCCGGGCCTCCAGGCCCGGGGCTGCTCGCCCCGGGCCTCCAGGCCCGGGGCTGCTCGCCCCGGGCCTCCAGGCCCGGGGCTGCTCGCCCCGGGCCTCCAGGCCCGGGGCTGCTCGCCCCGGGCCTCCAGGCCCGGGGCTGCTCGCCCCGGGCCTCCAGGCCCGGGGCTGCTCGCCCCGGGCCTCCAGGCCCGGGGCTGCTCGCCCCGGGCCTCCAGGCCCGGGGCTGCTCGCCCCGGGCCTCCAGGCCCGGGGCTGCTCGCCCCGGGCCTCCAGGCCCGGGGCTGCTCGCCCCGGGCCTCCAGGCCCGGGCTGCTCGCCCCGGGCCTCCAGGCCCGGGGCTGCTCGCCCCGGGCCTCCAGGCCCGGGGCTGCTCGCCCCGGGCCTCCAGGCCCGGGGCTGCTCGCCCCGGGCCTCCAGGCCCGGGGCTGCTCGCCCCGGGCCTCCAGGCCCGGGGCTGCTCGCCCCGGGCCTCCAGGCCCGGGGCTGCTCGCCCCGGGCCTCCAGGCCCGGGGCTGCTCGCCCCGGGCCTCCAGGCCCGGGGCTGCTCGCCCCGGGCCTCCAGGCCCGGGCTGCTCGCCCCGGGCCTCCAGGCCCGGGGCTGCTCGCCCCGGGCCTCCAGGCCCGGGGCTGCTCGCCCCGGGCCTCCAGGCCCGGGGCTGCTCGCCCCGGGCCTCCAGGCCCGGGGCTGCTCGCCCGGGCCTCCAGCCCGGGGCTGCTCGCCCCGGGCCTCCAGGCCCGGGGCTGCTCGCCCCGGGCCTCCAGGCCCGGGCTGCTCGCCCCGGGCCTCCAGGCCCGGGGCTGCTCGCCCCGGGCCTCCACGCCCGGGGCTGCTCGCCCCGGGCCTCCAGGCCCGGGGCTGCTCGCCCCGGGCCTCCACGCCCGGGGCTGCTCGCCCCGGGCCTCCAGGCCCGGGCTGCTCGCCCCGGGCCTCCAGGCCCGGGGCTGCTCGCCCCGGGCCTCCAGGCCCGGGGCTGCTCGCCCCGGGCCTCCAGGCCCGGGGCTGCTCGCCCCGGGCCTCCACGCCCGGGGCTGCTCGCCCCGGGCCTCCACGCCCGGGGCTGCTCGCCCCGGGCCTCCACGCCCGGGGCTGCTCGCCCCGGGCCTCCACGCCCGGGGCTGCTCGCCCCGGGCCTCCACGCCCGGGGCTGCTCGCCCCGGGCCTCCACGCCCGGGGCTGCTCGCCCCGGGCCTCCACGCCCGGGGCTGCTCGCCCCGGGCCTCCACGCCCGGGGCTGCTCGCCCCGGGCCTCCACGCCCGAGGCTGCTCGCCATGGCTCACTATCACTGAAGCCGTTCCTGTACC
>NW_025927552.1:0-37688 GCF_022837055.1 Prionailurus viverrinus
TATCAAGAGTAGCAAAACTATAGAGAAAGCCCAAGTATCCATCAACTGATGAAGGTATAAAGAAGTTGTGGTGTGTGTGCGTGTGTATGTATGTATACGCATATATACAGATGTACACATGTGTACGTTCATATATACAAACATATGTATACACAAAGAAATATAACTCAACTTCAAGAAGAATGAAATCTTGCCATTTCCAATGATGTGGATGGAGCTATAATGTATTATGCTAAGTGAGATATGTCAATCAGTGAAAGACAAATATATGATTTCACTCATGTGGAATTGAAGAAACAAAACAGATGAAAACATGGGAAGGGGGCAGGAAACGAGAAGAGTGGTAACAAACCACATGAGTCTCTTAATGTTAGAGAAAAAAACCGAAGGTTGATGGAGGGAAATGGGTCAGGGCTGGGCTAGATGTGGGATGAGTATTAAGGAGAGCACTTGTTGGGATGAGCACTGGGTATTGTATGTAAGGGATGAATCACCAAATTCTACTCCCGAATCCGAGAGTGCACTATGTCAACTATGACTTAAATTAATATAAATAAATAAGTAAGTAAGTAAATAAATAAATAAATAAAGGTATAACAAGAGATGAAGACAGACGCTATCTCATACTAAAGGGGACAATGAAACAAGAAGATCCAATGATTATAAATTTTGATGCACGCAACATGCGATCACCAAGTATATAAAATATTTAACAACAACCATAAAGGAACTCATTTTTTATAATATAACGATAGTAGAGGACTTTAACCCATTGCTCACTTCAATGGACAGAAGCTGTAAACAGAAAATCAACAAGGAAACAATGGCTTTGATTGACACAGTGGACCAGATGGGTTTAACAGATATATTCAGAACACTCCATACTAAAATGGCAGAGTACATATTCTTTTCAAGCGCACATGGGACATTCTCCAGAGTTGATCATATTCTAGGTCACATATCAGAAGAACAAGAGCAGAAGGAAGGAAGGAATAGAGATTCAGACAGAAATAAGGGATACTCAAACCAAAAAGACACTAGACCAAATCAATGAAACCAGGGGCTGGTTCTTTGAAAACAGAAATCAACATGAAAACTTCTAGGCAGACTTTTGAGTAAGAAGAGAGAAAGGACTCCAATAAATAAAATCACAAATAAGAAAGGAGAAATAACAGTCCACACCACAAAAATACAGTTAGAAGTTAATATTATGAACAACTATATGCAACAAATTGCACACTGAGAAAAATGGACAAATTCCTAGAAACACACAAACTACCAAAACTGAAACAGGAAGATACATATATTCTGAAAAGAGAAAGAAATCAAATCAGTAATAACAAAAATCTCCCCCCAACACAAAAGTTCTGGGCCAGATGGTTTAACTGATGAATTCTACCATCCATTTAAGAAAGAGCTAATATGTATTCTCCTTGAATTATTATGAAAAATAAAAAAGAAGGAAAACTTACAAATTCATCTTATGAGGCCATCATTACCCTGATACCAAGACCAGATAAAGCCTCCACTAAAACCGAAAACTGGTGGGGCGCCTGTGTGGCTCGGGCTGTTTACTGTCCAACTCTTAATTTTGGACTAGGACATTATCTTGCAGTGCGTGGGTTCGAGTCCCATGTTGGACCCTGCCATGACAGTGTGGAGCATGGCCAGGATTCTCTCTCTCCCTATCTCTGAGCCCCTCCCTCACTTTTATGTACTCAAAGGAAAGAAATAGACATTTAAAAAATGTTTAAAATTTTTTAAAATAAAACTGCAGCCCAATAGCCTGATGACTATGTATGCAGAAATTCTTATTAAAATACCTTCAAATTAAAGTCAACAATACATTAATAGAATCATTTACCATAATCAAGTGGGATATATTCTTGGGCTGCAAGGGTGGTTCCACATTCACAGATCAATCAACATGATGCACCACAGTAATAGAAGAAAGGATAAGAACAATACGATGCTTTCAACAGATGCAGGAAAACTATTTGACAAAATGTCACATCCATTCATGATAAAACCCCTCAGCAAAGTACATTGAGAGTCAACCTACCTGCACATAATAAAGGTCATCTAGGAAAAACCCACAGCTCATCTCATCCTCAATGGGGAAAAATTGAAAAAATTTCCTCCAAGGTCAGGGACAAAACAGGGATGACCCCTCTCACCACTGTTATTGCGCATAGTACAGGAACCCTAACCACAGCACTCAGACAACAAAAAGAAATAAGAGGCATCCAAATCGGCAAGGAAGAAGTAGCACTTTCGCTATTTGGAACTGACGTGATGTGTTCTCTAAAAAGCATGAAATATTCCCTTAAAAACGGCTAGAATTGATATATGAATTCCACAAGTCACAATATACAGAAATCAAGGAACATAGATGTATTGAATTTCTAACACAAATCATGAATTAACACAGAGAGAAAGTAAGGGATCAATCCCATTGACAGGCTCACAAATACCACAAGAAACCAGGAATAAACCTAACCAAAGAATTGAAAGACCTGTACTCTAAAGTCTATGAAACACTGATGAAAGAAATGGAAGAGGACACAAAGAAATGGAATACATTTCATGTTCATGGATGGGAGGCACAAAATACTGTTAAAATGTCTACACTCCTCAAAACAATCTACACATATAATGAAATCCCTATCACACTAACAAAAACATTTGTGACAGAACAAGAACAAATAATCTCAAAATTTGTATGGAATAACAAAAGTCCCCAAACAGCCAAAACAAACTTGAAGAAGAAAAGCAAAGTTGGAGACATCACAATTCCAGACTTTAGGTTATATTACAAAGCTATACTGATCAAAACAGTGGAACTGGCAAAAGAACAACCACCACCACCACCACCACCACCACCACAACAACAACAACACACAGAGGCATAGATCAATAGAAAATAAATGCAGAAATGAACTCACACCTATATGGTCAATTAATTCTCAACAAAGCAGGAAAGAACATCCAATGGAAAAAAAGATAGTCTTGGGACACAGGGGTGGCTCAGTCAACAAAGCGTGTGATTGTGAATTCAGCTCAGGTTATGATCTCAGGGCAGTGCAGAGCATGCGTGGGATTCTCTGTCTCCATTTCTCTCTGCCCCTCTTCTGCATGCTCTCTCTCTCTCGAAAATAAGTAAATAAACTTAAAAAAAAAAGGCTCCTCAACAAATGGTTTTGGAAAAAATGGACAGCATCCTGCAAAACAAAACAAAAACAACAATGGACCACTTTCTTACAACATACACAAAAATAAATCCAACACGGATAAAGAACTATATGTGAAACCTGAAACCATAAAAATCCCAGAGGATAACACGGGTAGTATCTTATTTAACATTGCCTGTACAAACGTCTTTGCAGATATATCTCTACCGGTAAGGGAAACACAAGCAAAAACAATGAGACTTCATAAAAATTAAAACCTTCAATCACCAAGGAAATAATCAACAAAACTAAAACACCTACAGAATGATATTTGCAAACGACATCAGATAAAGGGTTAGTGCCCAAAATATATACAGTTATACAGCACCCAAAAAATGAAAAATCTGATTAAAAATGGGCAGAAGACAAAAATGGACATTTCCTGAAGGAAGACATATACCTGGCCAAGAGACACATGAAAAAATACTCAACAATACTGATCTTCAGGCAAATACAATTCAAAAGTACAATGAGATAACACATCACTTCTGTCACAATGACTAAAATCAATGAAGGATGACACAGCAGGTTTTGCCAAGGATGTGGGGAAAGAATAACCCTCTTGCACTGTGGGTAAGAAGGCAAACCGGTGCAGCCAGTCTGGAAAACATTATGGAGATTTCTAAAAAAAAAAAAACAACAACTGGAAATGGAAGTAACTTATGTTCCAGCAATTTCACTACAAGGTATTTCCACAAAGAATACAAAATCTTCAAAGGGATACATGCACCATGATGTTTCCAGCAGCATTTTCTACAACAGCCAAATTACAGAAACTATCCAAGCATCCATCAACTGATGAATAAATTGAGATGTGGTCTATGGAATGTAATATTATTAGGCCATAAAAACATGAAATCTTGTAATTTGCCATGAGCTGGATGGAGCAAGAGAATGTTATCCTGGGTGAAATAAGCCTTTCAGACAAAGACAAATAGCAGATGATTTCACTAACACATGGATATAAAACAAAACAAAGTGGGGGGGGGCGGGGAGGAGACAGTGACAAACAGACTTTTAACTAGGAAACAAACTGAGGGCTTCCAGAGCAAGGTGGGGAATGGGTGAAACAGCTGCTGGGGATTAAGAAGTGCACCTGGGATGAGCACCGGATGACGTGTGGAAGGGTTGCTCTATATTTTACACCTGAAACTAATACTACACTGTATCTTTACTCACTGCAATTTAAATTCAAGATAACGTACGTTAATGACAGGTACCTACCAGGTTTTCTGTAGTTTGCAATCACTTAATTAAGTTGGAAAAATCACCATGAAACTTTTTAAAAGGCATGTATGATGTGGGGGACAGTTTGTGCCCTTACCTCGGTCACTGGTTCCAGCAGGACTTGGAAAGTGGGTCCCAGCTCATTCTTCTAGGAGTTCCTAAGACGAGCATTTCATGTATTCATGTCCTAATGGAATGCACCTCCCGTTCTTCTGAATTTCTGTCAGGGTTTCTTCCCGGAAACAAGCCTGAATCTGGAACAACAAACCATCGACTGCATCGATGAGGTGATGTCGTGGGACTCCACAATCCACGAGACCTTTAGTAAAATATGTCTTGTTCAAATACTGTCCGGGAAGGGGAGGAATGAAACACGGGAACAGCCCAGAAAGCGCAAGGGCCTGTGCAGCTCAGCAACCAGCTTGCCCAGGGAAGCCACCCAGAGCCCACTCCTCAGCACTCAGTACAATAAGACAAATTCTCTCTGGCGACTCAGGAGATGCCAAGTTGCTACAAAGCTCCCAAGATCTCCCCTGGGGCGGGCAGCACAACCTGCTGGAAATGCAGCTCTGCTCTCTGTACTCAGGCAGCTGAAAAGGCCCTGAGTACTCTGGGAGCAATCAAAGCCCTTCCTGCTCTCAGGTGCCCTGGGTCAGAAAAGCCGATGGTACGCCCTCTGGTGGCCATCACTGCCTGGGCAGAGGACTCCGCCTCTCCGGGTCTGTGGTGCTTGAGCTCTCTCTGTTGGCCATCATGGGTACTTTTGCAATGTGGAAGGCCCTGGTTGCTCAGCTGAGACACTGAAGTTCCCTGGGCAACTAAACCTGTTCTCCACAGTGGGAAAGGTTTTAATGACAGGGCCTGGGACACAGAGAAATCTTTTCCTTCTCCTTTCTTGTGAGTGAAGAATGAAACCGACTTTATTAACGTAATGACATCATTTGTAATGGTTTAAGCAATGTTCACAGAAAAATAGACCACCAATTTACACTTGCTGAGCAAGTGGTAATTGTGTTTACCACCAAAATACTTAGGTTAGATAAAGAATGAACACCTTTGAGAGAGATACTGGCGTCAGCTATGGAATGAATGAGTCCTAGGAATACAAGGGACAGCCAATGTAATGGAGTCAATTTTGTAATACTGTTGCATGCTTTCACAGGATAGCTACACTTGTGCTTAAGTACAATATAATTCATAGACATATGGAATGACTACAATGTATGCTGAAAACTCATACAACAAATGTGTGAACAATATTTCAATTAAAAATAGACATCCTTTACACTATTTTTAATTTCTCCTTGTTTGCCAATAAACTATCATTCCTGGGGCGCTTGGGTGGCTTCGTCGGTTAAGCGTCCGACTTTGACGCAAGTCGTGATCTTGCAGTCCATGAGTTTGAGCCCCGCGTCAGGCTCTGTCCTGAGAGCTCAGAGCCTCGAGCCTGCCTCAGATTCGGTATCTCCCACTCTCTCCCCCCTCCCCAGCTCGGGCTATCTCAAAAAAAGAAAAAAGAAACATTAAAAATGAAAAATAATTCCTAATTTGGAACCTGTGAATTTCCATTTATACCAGATTCTCTAACATCACCATCTTGATGTGGGGAGCGTATCTGAAAAGTCACTAATAATATCTTTGATGATACATATGTGACAAGGTCAGAATGAAACTTACAGGGAGCTGTGAATCAGTTGTGAATTTACAGTATGTATCCTTGGCTAATATTTCCAATGAAACGTGCTTTAGGGACACGGATGGATGAAATAATGTCCACCAGTCATATAGGTAAATATCCTGTAGGACCATTATGCCTTCAATTACTAATTGCAATCTCTTCAGCATTAAAAGAAAGCTGGGGCAAGAAAATGTCTTTGAATTTGATGTAAGAGAAGACTAGAGTGTTTTACAGTGTTCACCTACCTTCTGGAATCCTCAGATTACTTACTGCCCCCTCCAGTGAACCCAGTGCCCGCGCACTGCACCATGCAGTGAACCCAGTTCTGACTGTACTGCAGTTTCCAGGGATCCCAGTTGCGACCTCGGTAAGACTCACCACATTCTAGCCAAGGACCCTACCTTTCCCATACAACTGACCTGAAGGATAGTGCAGCCAGAACACAAAAAATAGTGCATGCGACACACACCACAGACACTCCGTGATGTGCCAGGCCCTGGACATTGGATGACCTCCTCTTCATAAAACCATTCAACTCATAGGCAGGTAACACAATGAGCTTTGGTAACACAGAGATGGCAAATACTCAACCAAAATTCCAACACAAGAGGGAGGCATCCCAAATGAAAGAACAAGATAAGGTCATGGGCAGAAAAATGGAGGGAACACTTCCAAACTCATTCTATGAGGCCAGCATGGCCTTGAGTCCGAACTGAACAAAGACCCCACTTTAAAGGAAAACTAGAGACAAATTTCCCTGATGACCATGGATGCAAAAAATCTCAACAAAAAGTGGCAAACTGGATTCAAAAATACATTAAAAGAATTATTCAGCACAATGAAGTGGATTTTATTCCTGGGATGCACAACCGACTCAATATCTGCAAATCAACTGATGTGATATATCTCGTTGATAAAAGAAAGGATAACAACCACATGATCCTCTCAATAGTTGCAGAATAAACATTTGACAAAACGCAGCAGCATCCTTTCTTGATGGAAAAAAAACACCTCATGAAAGGAGGGATGGAAGGGTCGTGGCTCAATGTGAGAATGTCCAGATATGAAAGTCCCACAGCTAATAATATCTTCAATGGGGAAAACTGAGAGCTTTCCCCCTAAGGTCAGGAACACGACAGGGATGTCCATTCTCAACACTGTTATTCACCATTCTCAACGTTTATTTTTTTTTTTATTTTTGGGACAGAGAGAGACAGAGCATGAACGGGGGAGGGGCAGAGAGAGAGGGAGACACAGAATCGGAAACAGGCTCCAGGCTCTGAGCCATCAGCCCAGAGCCCGACACGGGGCTCGAACTCACGGGCCGCGAGATCGTGACCTGGCTGAAGTCGGACGCTTAACCGACTGTGCCACCCAGGCGCCCCCACCATTCTTTTGAAAGTCCTAGCCTCAGCAATCAGACGACAAAAAGAATTACAAGGTGTCCAAGTTGGCAAGGAGGGGTCAAAATTTCCCTCCTCACAGATATGATACTCTCCGTGGAAAATCCAAACGACTCCACCAAAAAACTTCTAGGACTGATACAGGAATTCAGGAAAGTCTCAGAATATAAAATCAATATACAGAAGTTGATTGCATTTCTATACCCCAATAATGAATCAACAGAAAGAAAGTTAAGGAATTGATCTAATTTACAACTGCACAGAAATGCATAAAATACCCAGGGGTAAATCTAACCAAAGAGGTAAAAGATCAGTACATTCAAACAATAGAGGGGTGCCTGGGTGGCTCAGTCGGTTAAGTGCCGACCTCAGTTCAGGACATGATCCCACGTTTGTGGGTTTGAGTCCTGTGACAGGCTCTGTGCTGACAGCTTGGAGCTTGGAGCCTGCTTCAGATTCTGTGTCTCCCTATCTCTGCCTTTCCCCTGCTCATGGGCTCTTGCTCACTCGCTCACTCTCTTAAAAATAAATAAAAATTAAAAAAATAAAAGAACAAACCATACAACATCTATGAAAGAAGTTGAAGAAGACACAAAGAAATGGAAAAACATCCCATCTCATGGATTGGAAGAACAAATATTGTTAAAATATCAATACTACCCAAAACAATGGACAAATTCAATGTAATTCCTATCAAAATAACATCAGCATTCTTCCATATCTAGAATATATCACACTCAACACCCAGAAACCAAATAACCCAGTGAAGAAATGGGCAAAAGACATGAAGAGACACTTTAACAAGATCACATCCAGATTGGTCATACCATGAAAAGATGCTCAACCTCATTCATCATAAGTGAAATACAAATCAAAACCACAATGAGATATCCCCTCACACCTATCAGAATGGCTAAAATTAACATCTCAGGAAACGACAGATGTTGGCAAGAATGCAGAGAAAGGGAATGCTTTTGCAATGCTGGTGGGAATGCAAAGTGGTGTAGCCGTTCTGGAAAATAGTATGGAGATTCGTTACAAGAAACAATAAGAGAACTACACTACAACCCAGCAATTGCACTAATAGGCATTTATCCAAAGGACACACTAACGCTGACTCGAAGAGGCACATGCACTCCAATGTTTATAGCAGGATTATCAACAATAGCTAAATTATGCAAAGAGCCCAAATGACCATTGAGAGATGAATGGATAACGAAGATGTGGTATATTCATACAGTGGAATATTACTCGGCAATCAAAAAGAGTGGAATCTTGCTATTTGCAACAAGGTGGATGGAACCAGACTTTATTATGCTAACCATAATATGTCAGAGAAAGACACACATCATATGATTTTTCTCATCTGTGGCATTTAATACACTGATGAACATAGTGAAAGGAAAGCAAAAATAAGATACAGAGAAGGAATCAAACGATAAGAAACTGTTAAATAGAGGGAAGAAGCTCAGGACTCCAGGAAGGTTTCTGAATAGGGGTGTGGGCTAAATAGGTGATGGGAACCCGGGGGGCACTTGGAATGAGTACTGGATATATTTTGTAACTGATGGATCACTAAATTCTAATCCTGAAACTGTATTCCACTATAAGGTAACTAACTGGGGCTTAAATTTTAACGAAGAAGAAATATAAAAATAAGTAAAGAAATGTACTACCAGTCAAAAGAAAAGAATATTTAAATCAGACTCTTGGAGTGGAAATGAAAGACCAAAAGTGTTACAGACAAGAAAGGATCAGAGAAAACATCAAGAAACAATGGAAAACAACTAGTAGAATGTCACTAAATATATACCTGTCAATAATTACTCTGAATGTAAATCGACTACATGCTCCAATCAAAAGACAAGGATAGGGTGTCAGAATGGACAGAAAAAAAAGAAAGAAACAAAAACAAAAACAAAACAAGGCCTATCTAGATGCTGCTTACAAAGCGTTATTTGGACATATGTCACCTGCAGATTTAAAAGGAGGGAATGAAAAACGTTTATCATGACAATAATGTAAAAGAAAGCCAGTAGCAATACTTATATTAGGCAAAATAAACTTCAAAACCGAGAGTGTAGTTTGGTACCCTTTGGGTCAATACCTAGTAGTAAAATGCATACACCCAATATTTATAGCAGCATTATCAACAGTAGCCATACTATGGAGAAAGCCCAAGTATCCATCAACTGATGAAGGTATAAACTTGTGTGTGTGTGTGTGTGCATGTATTTGCATATGTACTCACGTGTATGTTCATATATACATACAAATATACATACATATATACAATGAAATGAAACTCAGCTTCATAAAGAACGAAACCCTGCCACTTGCAACGATATGGATGGACCTAGAATGTATTATGCTAAGTGAAATATATCAATCAGTGAAAGACACATATATGATTTCACTCATGTGGAATTTAAGAAACAAAACATATGAAAATATGGGAAGGGGGCAGGAAAAGAGAAGAGTGGTAACAAACCACATGAGTCTCTTAGCCATAGCGGAAAAAAAGTGAGGGTTGATAGAGGGAGATGTGTCGGCGCTGGGCTAGATGGCGGACGAGTATTAAGGAGAGCAATTGTTGTCATGAGTACTGGGTGTTGTATGTAAGGGATGAATCACTGGATTCTATTCCTGAAACAGAGAATGCACTATATGTCAACTAAGACTTACATTAAAAAAATAAATAAAGCTGTAACAAGAGACGAAGATAGACACTATCTCATACTAAAGGGGACAACCAAACAAAAAGACCCAATGATTGTAAATTTTGATGCACCCAATATGCAATCACCAATATCAAAAACATTCAACAAAACCATAAAAGAATTTATAATAATATAATGATAATAGAGGACTTTAACACATCTGTCACATCAATGGACAGAACCTCTAAACAGAAAATCAACAAGGAAACAATGGCTTTGAATGACACACTGGACCAGATGCGTTTAACAGATATATTCAGAACACTCCATACTAAAATGGCAGAGTACACATTCTTTTCAAGCGCACATGGGGCATTCTCCAGAAATGATCACATTCTAGGTAACAAATCAGGCCTCAACAGGTACCTAAAGACAGAGATCAGACCAAGCATCTTTTCTGACCACACGCTAGGAAACTTGAAGTTAACCACAATCATACACACACACACACACACACACACACACACACACACACAGGGGGAAAGGCCACAAATAAAGGGAGGTTAAATAACATGTTACGAAATGAATGGGTCAAACAGGAAATCAATAAGAAAATACACTGAAAGTAATGAAAATGAAAATACACTGGTAAAAACTTTTGGAATGCAGCAAAAGCAATCTAAGATGGAAGTATATAGCAATACAAGCCTACCTTAAAGAGCAAGAAAAATCTCAAACCCTCCTAACTTACAACTAAAGGAATGAGAAGAACAGCAGAAGGAAGGAAATAATAGAGATTAAGGCAGAAATGAGGGATATACAAACCAAAAAGACACTAAACCAAATCAATGAAACAAGGGGCTGGTTCCTTGAAAACAGTAATCAACATGAAAACCTCCTAGGCAGAGTTTTCACAAAGAAGAGAGAAAGGACTCAAATACATAAAATCACAAATAAGAAAGGAGAAACAACAGTCAACACTACAAAAATACAGTTAGAAGATAATATTATGAAAAACTATATGCAACAAATTGGACACTCTGAGAAAAATGGACAAATTCCTAGAAACACAAAAACTACCAAAACTGAAACAGGAAGATACATAAAATCTGAAAACAGAAAGAAATCAAATCAATAAGAAAAAAAAACTCCCCCCAATACAAGAGTTCAGGGCAGAGGGCTTCACTGATTAATTCTACCATCCATTTAAGGAAGAGGTAATATGTATTCTCCTCGAATGATTACAAAAAATAAAAAAGAAGAAAAACTTACAAATTCATCTTATGAGGCCATCATTGCCCTGATACCAAACCCAGATAAAGCCTCCACTAAAACCGAAAACTGCCGGGGCGCCTGTGTGGCTCAGTTGGTTTATTGTCCAGGTCTTAATTTTGGATTAGGACATTATCTTGCGGGGCGTGGGTTCCAGTCCCACATTGGACAGTGCATTGACAGTGTGGAGCATGGCCAGGATTCTCTCTCTCTGTCTCTCTGCCCCTCCCTCACTTTTATGTACTCTATCTAAGGAAAGAAATAAACATTTTAAAAAAATGTTTAAAAATTTAAAATAAAACTGCAGACCAATAGCCTGAGAGTATGTATGCAGAAATTCTCATTAAAATACCTTCAAATTAAAGTCAACAATACATTAATAGAATCATTTACCATAATCAAGTGGGATATATTCTTGGGCTGCAAGGGTGGCTCCACATTCGCCGATCAATCAACATGATGCACCACAGTATTAGAAGAAATGATAAGAACAATAGGATGCTTTCCTCAGATGCGGTAAAACCATTTGACAAAATGTCACATCCATTCATGATAAAAACCCTCAGCAAAGTAGACTTGGACTAAACCTACCTACACATATAAAGGTCACCTAGGAAAAAGCCACAGCTCAGCTCATCCTCAATGGGGAAAAATTGAAAGTGTTTCCTCCAAGGTCAGGGACAAGACAGGGATGACCCGTCACCACTATTATTCCACATAGTACAAGAAGTCCTAGCTACAGCAATCAGACAAAAAAAGAAATGAGGCATCCAAATTGGCAAGGAAGAAGTAGAACTTTCGCTGTTTGGAACTGACATGATGCTCTCTATAAAAACCATGAAATACTCCAATGAAAATTTCTAGGATTTATATATGAATTCCACAAATCACAATATACAGAAATCAATGTACAGAAATCTATTGCATTTCTATAGACGAGTAATGAATTAACAGAAAGAGAAAGTAAGGGATCAATCCTATTGACAGGTGCACCAAATACCCCAAGATACCTAGAATGAACCTAACCAAAGAGGTGAAAGACCTGTACTCTAAAGGCTATGAAACACTGATGAAAGAAATGGAAGAGGACGAAAAGAAAAGGAAATATATTTCACCCTCATGGATGGGAAGCAAAAATACTGTTAAAATGTCTACACTCCTCAAAACAATCTACACATGTAATGAAATCCCTATCACATTAACAAAAACATTTGTTACAGAACTACAACATATAATTCCAAGATTTGTATGGAACGACAAAGACTCCAAACAGCAAAAACAAAATTGAAGAAGAAAACTAAAGCTGGAGGCATCACAATTACAGACATCAGGTTATATTAAAAAGCTGTACTGAACAGAACAGTATGGTACTGGCAAAAAACAACAACATCAACAACAACAACAACAACAACAACAACAACACAGACGCAGAGATCAATAGAACGGAAACCCAGAAATGAACTCAAACCTATATGGTCAATTAATTCTCAATAAAGCAGGAAAGTATATCCAATGGAAAAAAAAGATAGTCTTGGGACACATGGGAGGCTGCAAAGCGTGTGATTGGGGATTCAGCTCAGGTCATGATCTCAGGGCAGTGCAGAGCATGTGTGGGATTCTCAATCCCCATTTCTCTCTGCCCCCTTCTGCATTATCTCTGTCTCTAAAAAATAAATACATACACTTAAAAAGAATCTCCTCAACATATGGTTTTGGAAAAAACTAGACAGCAACCTGCAAAACCAAACAAGACCAACAATGGACCACCTTCTTACAAGATACACAAAAATAAATCCAACATGGATAAAGACCTATGTGTGAAACCTGAAACCATAAAAATCCCAGAGGATAATGAACACAGACAGTATCTTATTTGACATTGGCTGTACAAACATCTTTGCAGATATATCTCCTGAGTTAAGGGAAACACAAGCAAAAATAATGGGACTTCGTAAAAATAAAAAGCTCTGTCACCAAGGAAATAATCAACAAAACTAAAACACCTACAGAATACTATTTGCACACGACATCTGATTAAGGCTTAGTGTCCAAAACAAATAAAGTCATACAGCACCCAAAAAAAGGAGAAATTCCGATTAAAACTGGGCAGAAGACACGAATGGACATTTTCCCAAGGCAGACATACACATGGCCAAGAGACATATGAAAAGATGCTCAACAATACTGATCTTCAGGAAAACACAACTCAAAAGTACAATGAGATAACACATCATATCTTTCAGAATGACTAAAATCAATGAATGATGAAATAGCAGGTGTTGCCAAGGATGTGAGGAAAGAGAAACCCTCTTGCACTGTGGGTAGGAATGCAAACTGGTGCAGCCACACTGGAAAACATCATGGAGATTCATAAAAAAAAAATGGAAATGGAACTACCTTAAGATCCAGCAATTTCACTAAGAGGTATTTACTCAAAGAATACAAAAATAATTCTTCAAAGGGATACATGCACCATGATGTTTACAGCAGCATTTTCTACAACAACCAAATTACAGCAACTTCCCAAGCATCCATCAACTGATGAATAAATTGAGATGTAGTATATGGAATGTAATATTATTTAGCCATAAAAACATGAAATCTTGTCATTTGCCACGAGCTGGAGGAGCGACAGAATGTTATGCTGGGTGAAAAAAGCCTGTCAGAGAAAGACAAACACCAGATGATTTCACTAACACATGGAAATAAGACAAATTTAAGGGGGGGGGCGGTGAAGGACACAATGACAAACAAACAGACTCTTAACTAGGAAACAAACTGAGGGCTTCCACAGTGAGGTGACGGAATGGGTGAAACAGCTGCTGGGGATTAAGAAGCTGTTGCTGGTGCTCACCTGGGATGAGCACCGGGTGACGTGTGGAAGAGTTGCTCTATATTGGACACCTGAAACTAACATTACACTGTGTCTTCACTCACTGGAATTTAAATTAAAAGATAACATAAGGTTAATGACACCTACCTACCAGGTTTTCTGTAGTTTTCAATCACTTCACTAAGTTGGGAAAATAACCATGAACATTTTTAAAAAGCATGTATGATGTGTGGGACAGTTTGTGCCCTTACCTTGGTCTCTGGTTCCAGCAGGACTCGGAACATGGGTCCCAGCTCCTTCTTCTAGAAGGTCGTGAGACGAGCATTTCATGTATCCACGTCCTAATTGAATGCAGCTCCCGTGCTTCTGAATTTCTGTTAGGGTTCCTTGTCGGAAACAAGCCTGGATCTGGAACAAACCATCGACTGCATCTATGAGGTGATGTCGTGGGACCCCTCAATCCACAAGTCCTTTGGTAAAATACGTCTTGTTCAAAAACTGTCTGGGAAGGGGTGGAATGAAACATGGGAACAGCCCAGAAAATGCAAAGGCCTGTGCAGCTCAGCGACCAGCTTGACCAGGGAAGCCACCCGGCGCCCCCTCCTCAGCACTCAGTACAACAAGGCAGCTTCTCTCTGGCGACTCAGGAGATGCCAAGTTTCTGCTAAGCTCCCAAGGTCTCCCCTGGGGCGGGTGGCAGAACCTGCTGGAAATGCAGCTCTGCTCTCTGTACTGAGGCACCAGCAGAGGCCTGAGTCCTCTGAGAGCAGTCTAAGCCCTTCCTGCTCTGAGGTGCCCTGGGTCAGAAAAGCCGATGCTGCGCCCTCTACTGGCCATCACTGCCCAGGCAGAGGAACCCGCCCCTCGGGGGTCTGTGGTGCTCGAGCTCTCTCTGCTGGCCACCATGGGAATTCCTGCAATGTTGAAGACCCTGGTGGCTCAGCTGAGGGACCGAAGGTGCTCTGGGCCACTAAGCCTGTTCTCTACACTGGGAAGGGTCTTAGTGACAGGACCTAGGGCGCAAAGAAATCTTTTCCTTCTCCGTTCTTGTGAGTGAAGAATGAAACCAAATTTATTAAGGTAATGGCATCATTTGTAATGCTTTAAGCAATGTTCCCAGAAAAATAGACCACCAAATTACACATGATGAACAAGAGGTTATTGTGTTTACCACCTAAGTGTTTAGGTTAGATAAAGAATGGACACCTTTGAGAGAGAGATACTGGCTTCCAGCTACGGAATGAATGAGTCCTAGGGATACAAGGGACAGCCAATGGAAGAGAGTCAATCCTGTAATAATACTGTTGCATACTTTCACAGGATAGCTACACTTGTGCTTAAGTACAACATAATTTATAGACATATGGAAGGACTACAATGTATGTCTAAAACTAATACAACAAATGTGTGAAGAATATTTCAATTAAAAGTCGACATCCTTTACGCTATCTTTAATTTCTCTTTCTTTGCCAATAAACTATCATTCCTGGGGCGCTTGGGTGGCTTACTTGGTTAAGCGTCCGACTTCCACTCAGGTCATGATCTTGCAGTCCATCAGTTTGAGCCCCACGTCACGCTGTGTCCTGACAGCTCAGAGTCTGGCGCCTGCCTCAGATTCAGTATCTCCCACTCTCTCCCCCATCCCCAGCTCGGGCTCTTTCACAAAAGGAAAAAAATAGGAACATTAAAAATGAAAAATCATTCCTAATTTAGAATCTGTGAAATTCCATATATACCAGATTCTCTAACATGACCATCTTGATGTTTAGAGCTTATCTGAAAAGTCACTAATAATATCTGATGACACATATGTGACAAGGTCAGAATGCAACTTACAGGAGCTACACATCTGTTATGAATTTATGACATGTATCCATGGCTTATATTTCCAATGAAATGTGCTTTAGGGATACGGATGGATGAAATAATGCCCATCACTCATGTAGGTCAATTTCCTACAGGACCATTATGCTTTCAATTAGGAATTGCCATCTCTTCAAAATTAAAAGAAACTGGGAAAGAAATTGTCTTTGAATGAGGTAAGAGAAGACTATGGTGTTTTAAAAGGTTCACCTACCTTCTGGAATCCTCAGATTGGTTGTGGACAGGAGGATAGCAACCCACGATTTGGATGCACACCGCTCGTTCCAGAGGGAGAATATGGACCTTATTGTCAAATATTTTTTTTAATCAATATCAACAGTCCACCTCTGCCAGGTCCAGACTGCAGAACCTGGGGGCAACACAATGTCTCATGCCTGGGTTCAGAACATGAGGAACGCCAGCTGGTTGGGGGGGGGGGAGGGGGGAAATCCAACAGGGCCTGGGGCAGTGAGGGAGATGACCCCGGGACACCTCCTCACAGGGCGGGCTCTGGAGTTTAGCTGCCAAAGAGCAGCACATTCTCCCTGAAGACATCTGTCTCCATGACAGAACATAACGCTGAGCCCCACAATTCCAGTAGAAATGACGGATGCCCATCTTTTCGATTGCAATGGCCTCTGCAGAGCTTGACCCCAGGGATGTTGGAGTCTTAGAGTTATGAAACTATGATGCCCATGATACCAGCCCTTTCGGCCCCAGCACTCAGAGCCACTTCACACATCCCCTCTCCCCTGGCTCATCTCACCCCGTTCACATACCCGGACCAGGGCTCCACTTTTCTCCTTGTACTTCCTCTTTGTCTCTGTTTCTCTCTAACCACACCTCTCTGTGTTTCTTTCTTTCACTCTCTAGGTCTTGCCCAATTCCCCTATCACTCATCCAGTTTCTCTCTCCTTACCTCTTTGTCCACCTCTCCCCAGGCTTCAGGCTATCTGCTCTGTGCTTGCAGCCCTGTCCAGGAGCACAGGGAACTCCTGTCTCTCTCTCTCTAGTCATGTTTTGTCCCAGGCCCTGATCAAAATGGAGGAGAATCCCCCATACAGCAGCTGCTCATATTGACATTTGCTAAAGCAATGCTGGCAGAATGTGGACAGCCAGACATTTACCGTTGGTGGCCCAGCCATGACCCAAAAGCTGCTGGAGGGCTGGCTGCTTCCCTAAGCTGGAAGGAAAAAAAAGCTCACAGGGTTCAGGGTCCCTGATGTAGATTGGATTGGCTGATGTAGAAGGAGCCGTATGCTTACACCCAACTCTCCCTGGATTGTGTTGAAGGAACCTTTCTCAGACCATGGTCCTCTGCCCTCCCCATGCCTCAATATGGCTTCAGGGGGAGCTTTATGGGACACCATGTGACTCGCCACAAAAATTGTGCCATTTGCCCCCTTGGAGGCCACCTGGATTGGTGCTATTGGTAGCAGCTGGTAAGGTGCACAAGGGCGCAAAAGCTGAATTAATGCAGGGCCTCCTTACTGGTCTCCTGAATCCATTCCTCACCATCAGAAGAGACCCTTTCCTGGAGACAGACACCTGCCCTGCTCATCAGCACAAACCACATCAACTAGCACATGTGCCATGTGCTCATGAGCATCAATCTATACATGAACAACCACCACCATATCTCCCTAAAGGATGTATCCAACCCCTCAGATGGAACTATTGGTCCCTTCCAGGCAATACAACCCCAAACAATGATCTGTCTTCGTACACCAATACTATACATTCTACCTGTTTGTTAACTGCATATACAAGAACGCCAAAGTGTACACTTGATGGGGAATGAGTGTCGATTTTCCTGGAGGCAGACGCTGACATAGAAACACAACTATGACAAGTGTATTAGGGGATATTAGGAAGGACAATGTGGAGGGGACGGGGTGGACAGGGAAAGCATTCAGACCAAGGGGTAGATTAGACCCCATCTCTAAATATATAATAACCACAGCTGGTTTGTAATGGTTCAGTGTGCTCTTCAAATTTCAAACTGATTGCCCTCTATGTCAAAGTGATTGAGTTATTGCAAAGGGATCTTCTGTTCTTCTATATGCGTTTTTTCTTCTTCGATACATCTGTGGCCTTGGATGAGCACATATTTGTCAGGGTGCATTTGTGTGTCTACCTGTAATGGAAGAGGATTATCTTCAGATCCCTGAACATCCATATTCTCATACTTATCTTTTCCTTCCTTGTAAAGTAGGACCTGAATTTTAATAGAAAACACACAGGAATCTTTGTTGCATCCTTTGAAACTAGAATTGCCAATCTCTCAGCCTCAGGCATTATACCCTTAGTTTCATGAAATTGAATGAACATCTGTTGATGATCTTCTCTGTGCAGATACATTCGTTTCCACGCTGAAAAGGGTGAGTGCTCACTCATCCCATATATTTTACAAATTCCTCATGTGCTTAACCACCTCTTCATCGCGCTGACCTCAGAGATCAACATTATCCCTGCTTCTCAGATCACAAAGCTGATGCTCTGAGTTGAGGCTCTCCCCACTGAGAGCTGGCATTAGGTCTGAGACAAGAGGAACACACGCAAAGCCTCAGGAAATTGTGAGGGAAGTGTCGGAGATGCAAACCTTCAGGCAGGGTGGTGAAAGTAGGTTCAGGGTTGCGGTGACAGGAGTCCAGCAGGGGCATTTCCTGGTCAACCCTGAATTCCCCGCTAAGAGTGTGACTCAGGCTGAAGCCAAGGAAGCCACACAGCTAATCTACAACCTTTCGTCGCATTTAGTCTCACAGAGATACACACACTTAGGCACAGCCCAACATATGTATGGCCTAAGAAACTTGAGGAATCTTAACAGTGTTTCAGTCAGCAGCACCCTTGCATTGAAAAGCCTGTGAGGCCATCTCTACATCTTCTCAGAGACTCAACAAGACAGTAGATGAATATGCTGAACATGTCAACTCATACTGTTCAGATCATCTTACAAATAGTCGAGGTGGAGGTCACTGAGGGCACCAATGAGCTGGTGGTGACTTATAGAGTCCATGAACAGTGATAAAGGGGATCTGTGGGGGAGGGCATGCAGGGTGGACCTGGTAAAAGAGGAGGTCCTCTTGCAACCATAAGGACCTACAGAACAGAAGCGACAGGTATGTTGGTATGACAGACAGAAGTAGAACGCCCACAGGAGCTGAAACACAATGAAGCAGGTGTCAGCACCTGGCCCCTTGTTCATTCACGGGTTCTAGTAGAATGCAGCATCAGTGCCAGAAAACTCTACCCTCCCACGAGATCCCACTTACAACCTGAAGGTCTCACGAGGACCTCCTATGAGGTCCCACCTACAGCCTGAAGGTACCAGATGCACAAGGAGAAACTACTGTCTCCACACATCACTGCACATGGTTACAAATGCAGAAAGCCAAGGAATCCTATTCTTGAAGATTGATGGCAGTAATGCCAGTCTAATAAAGGAACGTATTCCAGAGAGGCAGGCATCTGTGTTCAGGACACCCCTCTTCCACCAGATCTGCAGACTTTTTACTTACACATTGAGAACAGACAAAACATGAAGGAATGAAAGAAAAGCCCAGCACCACACAGAGATTCAGGGCCACCCCAGGGTCAAAGCTCAAATTGCCATCCCATTCATGTCCTTACTCTGCTTCCCTCACTGACAAAGACATCTTCTGTGCAAGGGCACAGAGACCTTTGAGGAGATGGGGATTCCTGGAGTCCTGCAGGGGGCCTAGAAATGTGTTTTCTGAGAGAAACACGTTACCTGTGCACATTCATGGTCTTAAGAGTGTTTACCTTAATTCACAGGTAATTCAGCTTTTAAATACAATATGAATTGCAGAGCTATTTTGTCCCATTGTAAAAGGGAGGTAGAAATTCTACGTAAAAGAATGAACAGAAACATGTCTCAATTTCAGGTGTAAAACTCCCATAAGGCATCATGAGACAAAGTACCAGTTGCAACTGTTCCTGGGACACAATTGAACCTGCTCATATAAATACAACTGAAGAACTCTGTGAGTTACTGGCCCTGCAGGTAATCACTGATTCTCTCCCTTCACGACTGAAGTTCCACGTACATTTTCGATTACACATGCCGCTTCTGAAAATTCAGAGTATTTCCACCTAGGGGACAACTGGAGAAATTCTCGATGAGCAATAATCGCGCCTCGGATAAACCTCATTGGCTATGATACTGCCACTGCGCAAAGCTTGGGAGAACTTCTCTATTGCACATTGACCAACACAGAAGGACCAGTAATGAGTTCTGAAATTTAACTAAGAACCCTCAACACTGCACAAAGCACACAATATAATGTTGGAAAGTGTTGTTATCTTTTCCAGTCACGAGGCTCATAGCAGACATTCTGAACAAATTCATGGCCTACTCTGAAATAGGAAAAAAAATGAAAATAATCAGGATAATCCCATGCAAAGAAAGTGAGAAAGGTGTCCCATGCTCCAGAAGACTTGAGGGTGCAGTGAAGTGTCATTCTCCTCAAGTTATTTCCACAAACACAAAGTGATAGCCACGTGGTCCTCCACCTCCACACACTTGTGGCGTCCAGAGGCACTAGCTAACATGATGATCTTAAACTGGAGAAGTCTGGAGGCTTGTGAGGATGTAAATCAAACAGTAAAAATACCAGAGGGCATAGAAAACCAGACAAGGTCAGATAAATTTTCCAGAAAGCATTGCAACTGAAATAGGCAACAGAATTTACCTTGTCTTTCTCTGCATCCATGGTAGAGACACAACTGATATTCCCCATGGGAGTTGCACCATGTCCTAGGTCTCATAAAAGATGGAGGGGGATGGAAGTTGATTCTGACTTGCATAGACTGTGTGCAAGAAAAACAAACCATCCGCAACAGGTTTCATTATATTCAACTCTTTCACATTCTCATGTCCCGTACTAGGGGCAGAGGGTTTTTCAGGTGCCTCAGGTGACCCTTGAGGACAAGAGGGAGATCTGATCCTGTCCTTTGAGGAAGGTCTACATGGCCCTGGTTCAGGAGTTTTTATAACTAATCAAGCATCTGTGAACAGTTCAGGTCTCAACTAGCTAGAAATAAAGTTAGGGGTGTGTTTCATCCCTCAGAGAGCCCAGCACATGGTCTCTGTACAAGCTACATCCTAGGGAGTCAGCATGTATAAGGCCTCTTTCCTTCTCAGAGACATGTGTTGCCCAGCTCACTGGGTGGAAACGACTGCCCATTTCATTCATTTCCTGAGAAATTTGAAGCACATTACACTGTCCTCACTCAGGCTAACCTGAAAGCCCTGTGGTGCCATCACTGCATCCTCTCCAAACACTCAACAAGTAAAAAGACAAAACGTGTTTTATAAGTCAACTCATACTGTTTCAATCATCTTTCCAGATGGTGGAGGTGGAGGGTGAGGTCCCAGAGGCCACCAGGTTGGAGAAGTTGGTGGTGGCCCAAAGACCCTGGATGGTGATAAAGAGCAGCCCAACGGGGTATGACACGGAGGGCACTTCTGAGAAAGGAGGAACTGTTCTGGAAGCCATTTTGACATGCCGGACAGAAATTAAACTTTTGAGATGTGTTAGAGTAAAAGGTGAAAAATCCAACACCAACACTAATATACCTGAACCCCAGTGAAGCCGGAATGGCACCTCTCTCCTTCCCCTCCACCTGGTTTCAACAGGGCAGCATTACTGCCACAAAACTCCACCCTTCCCAATGGGTCCAACCTAGAGCTTCTAGGCATTTGTGGAGACAAAGCAGTGCATTGCTGGCAGCAAGCATGGTACTAGCTGTGCCTGAAAATGTAGGGAAGGAAGTGGCTACTCTTAAAGCATCAGGGGGATAATTACAGACTACTAAAGAAAGTCTGTTTCACACACACAGGCTTCTATTTCCAGGACTACTCTCTATCCAGCCCTTCACCACTTCAACAGCTACGTCTTGGCATAATAAGAGCTGAAATGGTGAGGAAGAATTTTGTTTTCATATCATTCGTTTACATCTTTAATCCATTTCAAGTTAATTCTTGGAGTGATGTAACATAAGGTGCTAAGCTTTAATCTTATACATGTGACTATCCAATTTTCCCAGCTCCAGTTATTCAAGAGACTACTCTTCTCCACTGAGTATTCTTGACTCCCTTGTCAAATACTAGTTGACTGTGCATGCATGGCTTTAGTTTGGGCTCTCAATTTCCATTCCATTGCTTTGTGTGTGTGTGCCTATGCCAATGACATAACTGATTTCTTTGTGTTAGAATGCAGCTTGAAATCAAGAAGTGTGATGCCACCTGTTTTGTTCTTTCTTGCATTGGCTACTTGGGGTCTTTTTGTGGTTCCAAATACATTTGAAGATATGTGTTTCTAATTGCATAAAACTTACATCCATTGGATGTTCTTTCCTGCTTTGTCAAAGATGAGTTGGCCATACGTTTGTGGGTCTAGTTCTGGGGTTTCTATTCTATTCCATTGGTCTATGTGTCTGTTTTTGTGCCAGCTATACTGTTTTCAAGCCCAGCGATTAATTTTATGACTATTATTCTAAAATTCACTTTCTGTTATATTATTTAAATTCTTTTTGATCAGCTCCTTAGCTGTTGTTATTTCCTGGAGATTCTTCTGAGGGGAATTCTTCCGCTTGGTCATTTTGGATAGTCCCTGGTGTGGTGAGGACCTGCAGGGCACTTCTCCTGTGCTGTGGTGTATAACTGGAGTTGGTGGGCGGAGTCTCCTGTTTCTTTCATACAAATTGAATTTCTTCCATTTCTGCACACAGGTTTTACAGTTTTCTGTAGAGAGGTCTTTCACTTCCTTAGCTAAATTTGTTCCTATAAATTTTATTGGTTTTGATGCTATTGTAAATGGGATTGTTTTCTTTCCCTCTTAGATAATTTGGTTAGTGTATAGGAATGCTACAGAATTTGATCTGTGACTTTCTATTTTGGAACTTTATTGCATTTCTTGATTAGATAGGAACAGGTTCTTTTACATTAAACTTTTTATTTCATTCCTTTACCTTATTTTTAAAAAATCATGTTATTTGGGAATAGCTGACACACTGTGTTACATTAGTTTCAGATGAACAACATAGTGATGGGACAAGTGTATACATGCTGCTACGCTAACACAGGTGTAGCTATCGTCTCTCACCATGCATCACCACTCCAGTACCATTCTCTATTTTCCCTATGCTATGTCTTCTACCTGTGATTTATTCATTCCATAAACAGAAGCCTGCATCAACCAATCCCCTTCACATATCTAGGGCATCCTTGTCTTGTGCCTGATCTTAGAGGAAAATCTTTCACAATCTCACTATTGAGTATGATGTTAGCTGTGGGCTTCACATACATGGCCTTTCTTATGTTGAGATATGTTCCTTCTACACAGAATTCTAAAGAGATTTTTAGCACAAATGGATACCAAATTTTCTCAGAACT
Organism: Prionailurus viverrinus; assembly: GCF_022837055.1. Taxonomy (NCBI): domain Eukaryota; kingdom Metazoa; phylum Chordata; class Mammalia; order Carnivora; family Felidae; genus Prionailurus; species Prionailurus viverrinus. Next base: position 23,587 of record NW_025927552.1, read on the forward strand.
TTTTTTTTCTGTGTCTATTGACATCGTCACATGAGTTTTCTTTTTAATTTTTAAAATGTATTTATTTATTTTAGGTTAAATTTATTTATGTATTTCTTTAGAATTTATTTGTTCAAGTGTTTAATTAAATTCCAGTTGGTTAACATACAGTGTAGTGTTAGTTTCAGGTATAGAATGTAGTCATCCATCACTTACATACAACACCAAGTGTTCCTCACTACTAGCGCCCTCCTTAGCCCATCACCCATTAAACCCATCCCCCTGCCCACCTCCCTTCTAGTAACCCTGCCTTTGCTATTTATACTTAAGATTCTGGTTTCTGGTTGATTTTTCTTCATTCAAGTATGTGAGGAGTCACATTTATTGATTTGCATTTCTGAAACATCCTTCCTTTACAGGGAAAAAAGCCCTTCATCACGGTCAATGATCCTTTTAAGGTGATGCTGAATTTGGTTTGCTTGTATATTATTGGGAATTATTCATCTATATTCATCACGGGGATACTGGCCTATAGTTTTCTGTTCAAGTAGTATCCTTTTCTGGCTTCCTACCAGGGTATTCCAGTCTCATGAAATGAGTTTGGAGGTGTTTATCCCTTTTTAATCAGTGAGAGGACTGCTGTTAGTTTCTTCTACAACGGTTGTTCAAATTCACCAGTGAATGCACCTGTTCCTGGGCTTTTCTTCCCTGAGAGAATTTCCATTACTAACTCAATTTACTTGCATTGGTTATCTTCTTGTATTGATGCAGTCTTCCTTTAATGGGTCTGTGCAAACCTTCTATATCTTCCTAATACAGTCTTGGTAGGTTGTGTGTTTCTAAGAACCTATCCATTTCTTCTAGGTAAGTGGTTTGCTGGCATCTAATTTGCACATAGTCGCCTCTTTGTTTCCTTTATATTTCTTTGGTATCAGGTGTAATGTCTTCTCTTTTATTTATAGTTATTTTGAATTGGGTCGTCTCTCTGTCTTAGCATAGTCTATGTATAGTCTTGACAATTTTGTTTCACTCTTTCGAAAACCCACTGTTGGTCTTCTTCCTATTTTCTATTGATTTCATGGTCTCTATTTCATTGGTTTCCACTCTCATATGTATTCCTTTCTCCGTTTTGAGAACATTGGACGTAGATTGTTGTCTTTTTCTAGTTCTTTGAAATTAAAGGTAGGTTGTTCATTTGAGTCCCGAATGTATCCTCCACGCATGCAAATCCAGTGACTCATCAGAGAAGCTTCAATAGGTCTTTCCTGTCCTATTTCTCATTCTGAGAATTCTGACAAATGGAACCAGAAAATTTATTTGAAGACACAATAGATGAAAACTTCCTTCAATCGGGGAAGGAAACAGATTCAGAAGCAGGAGGCACAAAGAACCCCCAAAATATTCAGCAGAAGCAGATCTACACCAAGTCATGTAGTAATTAAAACCCAAAATGTCATGATCAAGAAAAATTTTAACAGCAGGAAAAGAAAAGATGACAGTTACCTACAAGAAAAAACCCCATAAGTTTATCACTGGATGTTTTTCAGAAGAAAGTTTGAAACCGTAAGTGAGCAGCAGGTATGGTAAAGTTGCTGAATGGAAAACATCTGCAGCCAAAGAGAGTCTATCCACAACACTATCATTCAGATGGAAGGACAGATCAAGAGGTTGCCAAATAAATACTAAGCGAGTTCACAAGCCACAAACCACCCCCGCAAGAAATGTTAAAGGAGACTCTTTAAGTGGAAAAGAAACACCTAAAGTGACAGTATTAAAGTGCGAAACGCAAAAGCAATAAAAATGAATATATCTGTAAAACATCAGCCAAGGTATCCACGATATGAAAGGTTTTGAAATATGACACTACATATCTACAACACGGGGAGGAGAGGAGTAAAGAACTGGTTCAAGCTTCAACAACTATCAACTTAATATAGACTTCTATATGCAGAAGTGGTTAGGTACAAACCTAATAATAACCACAAATCAAACACCACTAATACATATGCAGAGTATAAAGACAAGCAATTTCAACTGCACTACTAAATAAACCCAGCAAACCATAGAAAAGAGAAAGAGAAGAAAGGATCAGACAGATTCAGAAACAACCAACATCAAGTAATAAAAGGACAACTGTATGTCTATCAATTACTTTGAACGGAAACAGAATACATGCTCAAATCAAAGGCACTGGGTGACAGATAGGGGCACCTGGATGGCTCCATCGCTTGAGATTTCGACTCTTGATTTGGGCTCAGGCTATGATCCCAGGATCCTGGGATTGAGTCCCAACTGAGCTCTGCACTGAGCTTGAGATTTGCTTAAGATACATCCTCACTCTCATTCTCTCTCGCTCTCCTTCTATCTTCCCCCACTCCCCCACCCTGCCATCCCATGCCTGTGCACTCTCTCTTCATAATAAAAGGCACTGGGTGATAGAATGAATAAAATATAGGACCCATCTATCTTCTACCTACAAGAGGCTAACTATAGAACTAAAGTATCAAAAGAAAACTGCAGTAGCCATACCTATATCAGAAAAAAATAGATTTAAAAAGAAAACTGTAACAAGAGACAATGAAGGACACTATAATAATAAAAGGTACAATCCAAAAAAAGATAGAACAATTGTAAACATATACGCACTCAACCTGAGAGCATCCAAGTACACAAAACAGTCAAAACCTAAAGTATTGATAGTCATACAATCATAGTAGGGCACTTTAACACTCCAATGATACCCATGGAGAGATCATTCCATCAGAAAATCAACAAGGAAGTAGTGACTTTGAATGATAGAGTAGACCAGATGGACTTAACCGATATATTTAGGACATTCCATCCTAAAACAGCACCATACTCATTCTTTTCACATGCACATGGAAAATTCCCCACACTCAATAAAATATTAGGTCATAAAACAAGCCAAAACAAAATCAAACCAATCGACGTCATACCATGTGTCTTTTCAGACCACAATGCTATGAAAGTAGAAGTCTCCAACAAGAAAAAAAAAATCTGCAAAAGGCACAAAAACATGGAAGTTAAACAGCATGCTCCTAAACAATCAATGGGTCAACCAAGAAATCAAAGATGAAATCGAAATAACATGGAAACAAATGAAAATGAAAACACAACAATCCAAACTTCTGTAAAGCAAGAAAACTAGTTCTAACAGGGAAGCTTATAGCAATACAGGTCTGCCTCAGGAAAAAACAAAAAACAAAATACCCTGAAGTAAACTCCATAACCTTATAACTATAAAAGCCAGACAAAGGACAACAAACAAAACCCCCAAACAGCAGCATGAAGAAAATAATTAAAAGCAGAGGAGAAATAAGTGATATAGAAGGTAAAACTACAGTAGAACAAGGTAAGTGAAATTAGGAGCTGCTTCAATGAAAAGAACATTGAAATTGATAAGCCCTAGCCAGACTAATCAGAAAACAGAAATGACACCTATAAATAACAATGACAGAGAACAACCAACACCACAGAAATACAAACAATTGTAAGAGAATATTATGAGAAACTATATGCCAACAAGCTGGACAAACCAGATTATATGGATCAATTCCTAGAAACATGGAACTTACCAAAACTGAAGCAGAATGAAATCAAAAATTTGAACAGATGGTTTACTAGCAAGAAGACAGATTCAGTAATCAAATGTCACCTAAGAGACAACAGTCCAGGACCGGACGTCTTCACAAGCACATTCTATCAAACATCTGAAGAAAAGTTGATGTCTATACTTGTCAAACTATTCCAGAAAATAGAACAGGAAAGAAAATATCCAAATTAATTCAGCATTACCCTGATACCAAAACCAGATAAAGACACCACGAAAAAACAAAACTATGGGTCCGTATCGTTCAAGCACACAGATGCAAATGTCCTCAACCAAGATTTGGCAAACAGAATCTAACAACGTACTCAAAAAAAAAGTCCACCAGAATAAAATGGGTGGTGAATGTAAAACTGAGGCAGGTCTACGAATCTCTGAATGAGAAAATGGGCCAAAAAAGAAACATAAAAAAAAAGTGGAAATGTATCAGACAGGGGATCTAAGCATCAATTTTCATAGAGATACACTATGCTCAGGCTTTTTCTTCTAAACTTGGCTCACAATGCTTGCTTAGTACAATCTTTCCCACACTGAGAAGGGGCATTGGTAAGTTCTTTGACCAGCAGCAGTCTCAGAGGGATGGCGTGAATCAGCTTTTAGTAAAAACTGCAATCAATTTAAAAGTATTTCAGTTTTTCACGAGTTCATGAGAAATTAAAAAACATGCCAAATCTCACCTGAAAAAGACATAAGGTAACTAGTATGTTTTTAAGATATTATTGATGAGATTCCTTCCAACGAAGACAAGAAAGGATAACTGTAACAAATTCTGACGCAGGAATAATATTGAATATTCAAATAACGGGAGGTTCCTGACACAAAGTACCTGTCAGGTTTTCAGTTGTTTTCAGCGACTACAACATTGTTGGGGGACAGATACCCACTGAAAATTATAAAAGCATGTATGATGTGGAGGGCACATTGTGTTTTTACCTCTGGCTCTGCTTCCAGCAGGACTTGGAAGAGTGGGTCCCAGCTGATTCTTCTAGAAGGTCCTGAGAGTCAACATTTGGTGTCTTTACTTCCAAAGTGAAAGCGACTCCTGTTCCTCCGTATTTGTGACAGGATTTCTCCCCCAAAACAATTTTGAATCTGGAACAACAACAACAAAAAAAAACCCAGCCTCTCTGACGTGGCATCGTGGGACCCCCTGAATCCACACATCCTTGACTGAAATACATCTTGTTCACATACCGGCAGGGGAAATGAGGAAAAAACCACGGACAGCCCTGAGAATGCAAGGGACTGTGCTGCTCACTGACCATCCAGCGCTTCCTGGAAGCTGCCCAGCACCCATCCCCAGTACTCAGCCCCACCACTGAGGAGACTGCAAGTGGCTGGGAAGCCTCCAGAGTCTCCCCCAGGCCTGGGGGCGGAGCCTGATGGATACCCAGCTCTGGCTCTTTGCCCACACTCTGAGGCACTGGGTCCTCAGGAGCAAGGAAGCCTTTCCAGCTCTGAGGCACCCTGGATCAGAAAAGCCTAATGGGCGCCTTCTCTGGCTATCGCTGAGCCTGCAGAGGACCGGCCCCTCCATGGGCGTGCTGTGTGCGCGCCCTCTGCTGGCCGCCGTGGGAATTCCTGCAATGTTCAAAGCCATGGCCGCTCAGCTGGAGATACTGAGGGTGTAGCTGGTCCAGTTAAGCCTGTCCTCCAGATTGGGAAGGGTCTTAGTGACAGGGCCTGAGACACAAAGAAATGTTTTCCTTCTCCTTTTTACTGAATAAGGAATGAAACCGAATTTATTGATACAATGATGTAATTTGTAATGCTTTAAGCAGCATTCCCAGAAAGACAGACTGCAAATTGACACATGCTGAATGAACGACAGGCAGTGGTATTTACCATGAAAATACATGGGTTGAATAAAAAATTGACACCCTTGAGAAAGAGATACAGGCTTCCAGCTATGAAATGAATATGTCATTGGGATACAATGTACAGGTTATAGAATATAGTCAACCCTGTAAGAAAATATTGCATGCTTTCACATCATAGCTACGCTTGTCTAGGTATATGGAGAGCATATTGTATACACACGGAATCACGGTGATATACGCCTGAAACTAATACAACATGGTGTGTCTACTATATGTCAATAAAATTTGACAATACTTTAACTTTCTCCTTCACCATTAAAATTTATTTCTAATTGAGAACACATGAAATTCCTTTTACACCATATCCTCTAATGTCACCATCTTGATGTTGAGAGCTTATTTTTCACGGTGTCAATGTGTTTGATGACACAAATGTGACAAGGTCAGAATGCATACCTAGAGGGAGCTACACATCTGTGATGAATTTCCTGCCTCTATATGGGTAATATTTTCTATGAAAAGTGCTTTAGGGATGAAGATGTGTGAAATAAGTTCCATCAGACTCATAGGTAGATAACTGTGCCTTGAAATAATAATTGCCATGTCTTCACAATCACAGGAAGGCTAGGTGAAGACAGAGATTTCTCTTTTCATGTAAGAGAAAGGGGTGGTGTTTTAAACTTCTCACTTACAATCCGCAATCCAGAGATCAGCAGTAGATGTAAGAATAGCAATGCACTATCATGTTGCACATAACTAGTTCTGTTGGAGAAGTGGAGAAGGTACACTAAGGGTGGCTGATTGAACTAAAACAAACTCTGGTCTCTAGCTTAGAGACCCCCTCCTCCGGGTTCTTCTTCCCTTGTTTGCTGCACATTTAACCACCCCCCCCCCCCACACACACACACAAATACGGAGGCTGATAACTAAAAATTACCCTTCCTGCTCTCAATCGGGGTTGAGATCTTTGGAGACATACGGTCTCCTCTGAGCCCGCTTGTGTTAAATAAATCTCCAATCCCCCAAGATCTCTGAGTGCCACTTGGTTTTTCCGCCAGTGTTCCAACCTGGTTCCATAACAAATTTGGTTCCCTGAGCAGGAAACCCAACCATGCTGGCTCATTGTTGCCACCAGTTTGGGAGAACAGCGAGGCGGTACCGGAATGAGGGATCATAAGGTAGAGTGAGCAACCTGCCTAAATATCGGCAGTCTCCTTCTCTGTCCCATTCAGGCCAGCACCTCACCGGCATTCCCACCGGACACGAGGAGACTTGGCTGGTGAGGTACTGGGCCCGAGGGTCAGAACCGGTAAGGCTGGGGCCAATCTAGTCAGGGCCGCTCACAAGAGTGGAAGGGGGACCTGTTTACTCCCCAAGACTTCAGAAGCCTCACAGGTAGGGATTCTCTGGTAGGGAATATAATAACATCTGGTGTGTATGTGAATGTGAATGTGCGATTCGGTCTAGCTTGCCTGCTGAGTAAGCTTCTGTGGCTCCACAGACAGGTACCCTTGGGGTCCCTAGGGGCCCATGGAGACTGAGTGGGCCTGTCTGAGATTCCATAATGAATGGCACTGGGTCTGTGGTGATATAAGAATGGCTTCTGATCATGTGTTACAAGGCTGGGACCTCTGGGGCTGAGCGTCACCTGGGTTCCTTCAGAAAATGGCCAGGCAAGCATCTGGCTGGTCTCCTCATTGGAGGGGGCGCCCCTGTCCCTCTGTCTTTGTGACTCCGCCTCACGGGAGAATTGTGGAGTCGGGATGGGGCAAGGAGAGCCAGGCAAAGGTTTTGGCTGCTTTACCCGGAGACTCACCCAGGGAGCCAAAGAAGCGACAGACTGCTCCCCTAATGTTCCCCTCTTCATGACAATTTAGGCTTCCCTCCCCTCCCCTGAGCTTGAAACTCCTCCCCCAGCGGGCTGGCTGCTGCCACTGCTGCCACTGCTGCAGCCTCCCCAGCCAAGGCACTGCCACTGCAGCCACCCATTTTCCTCCCCTCCGTGCCAGACAACCCTCCCCCACAAGGCCCTGTGGCCAGATTGTGCCCTCGGCCAGGTGCAGGTTCTCTCCAGATGCAGGTCCACATAGGTTGATATCAGAGGGTCTCAGGGAGATCACAACAGGGGGCTTATAAGACCATAAATATGCCCAGCAGCAAGGGAGGAGGCCGAGAACCTCCTTAGCAAGGGGTCAATGATCCTACTGCAAGGGGAAAGGACATGAGAAAGAATAAGTGTCCCAACAAGGGAAAGTCCCCAAAACCCAGCAGATATCAGGAGGAACCTCCAGAAGAGGACCTTCCTTATTGGTCTAGCCGAGATAGAACCCAACTAAAAGGAGACACTGACTCTCTCTCCCTGTTCCTCTGCTTAATAGATGTGAGGGATTCTCCCTCATTTCCCAGGTTAACAGCTATAATTCGAGGGTGCCATGGGGCACACTCTGGTCTTTACCTGCTAACAAGCTGCACATGCTGCCTCAAGCCATTTATCTCCATGACTGATACAGAGACAGGACCCCAACACGCCAGGCAAAATGAGGGGCACCCATCTTCTCAAGGGCAATGGCCTGTACAGAGGTTGCCGCAGTGAGGTTGGAGCTTTGCACTCAGGGAACTGTCATGCCCAGGGTTCCTACACATTCTGCCTCCAACACTAAGAGCATCATCACAGAGCCCCTCCTGGATGGCCCATCGCCCTCTCCACACACTGTGACCAGCTCCATCCTTTCTTCCTTGCCTCCTCTTTGTCACTGCTTCTCTCTATCGTCTCCCTCTGTTTCTTCCTCTCACTCCTTCAGACATGCCCAGTTCCCCCATCACTGACTCATTGTCTCTCTCCCTGCCTGTCTCTTTCTCTGCCTCTCCCCAGGCCCTCATCCTTCTGCTCTATGCAGCCCTGTCCATGAAGCATGGCACCACATGTCCTGTGTCCTCCTCTCTCCTGTCATCTTTTAGCCCATGCCCTGATCACAGTGTATGCGACTCCTGTTTACAGAAGCTTCTCATGATGACCTGTACTGCAGCATTGCTGTTCCAACCACTCCTGGGAAGCATGTGGACAGCTAGACCTTGACCCCTTGGTGGCCCAGCCATGAACCCAAAGTTTCTGGAGGGCTGGTTGTGTCCACAACCTGGGAGGAAGGAGGGCCCTGCAGACATCAGTGGCTCAAGGGCAGAATGCATGGACTTTAAGTCCAGGACAGAGCCCTGGAGTGACTCTGCAAAAGCACATTTCCCAGAGATGGGAAAACTGATGAATTATGAAATTTGGAAAAAATTAACCTTTGACTAAGAGCATTCAAAATTGCTAAGCATATCGCAGAAAGTAGGACTTTTCGTGTTTTTCAGTTAGTGAGTTAGACAACCAATGTTCTAACCAGGTTAATGACTAGCTCTGTACAGAAAAGGAGTAAAATAACAACAATTAAACTGTTTCAGTTTTCAGGAATATTCCCATGAAAGGAGGTCTGGAAGAAGTGAGGCAGGCCAGGAGACCTAAGTGTCATGTGAGATGTCATCCTCCTCATGTTATTTCCACAAACACACAGCGGCTTCCCTGTGGTCCTCAGCCTCCAAACACTTATGGCTTCTATAGGCACCACCAAAGATGACAAACAAGCTAAGAACAGAGAGGCCAGTAGGCTCTTGAGAAAGAGTTTTACTCTTTGTACAGTAAATAACGCCATAGATATATGTCAGAACGTACAACCTAGAGACAACACCAGGAGAGAGTGCTGTATAAAGAGATAAAAGATTCCAGAGAGAGAGTTACAACTGAAAATTGTTGTATCATTTCCCTTGACCTTCTCTGTGTCCATAGTAGGGACTGAATTCTTGTTTCTCACAGAAGCTGCACCAGGTTCTGCATTTGATAGAGACCAAAGAAGGGATGGAGGTTTTTTCCGGTTTGCATAGACTGCATGGAAATAAAAACATACAAAACAAAACAAAACAAAACAAAACAAAACAAAACACCTCCGTGCCTTCCTCCAACATCTTGCACTGCTTTCTACAATCAGGTCCCTTACCAGAAACAGAGGGCTTTCCACATGACAGAGGTGACCCCTTGGGACTCAGGGGAGCCTTGAGGAAGGCACCAGAAGGCTTTGTTTGGATACTTTTTAATCAGCCAACTGTGGACAGGTCAGGGCTCAATTCATTGGAAATCAACACTAAAAGAAGGGTTTCCTAATACACATCATGGGAAACGACAATTCATCACAGATTAAAAATTAAAATATGAATGGCTTAGTTAAGATAATGTCTGTAAATGTCAGCATGAACAGCACACTGTCCTTTTCTACAAGGCATGTGTGGGATTTTTCAAGTGCTGTACTGTATATATCATCTGCCTTATGTATCTGACAAGGGATTATGTAAGTATTCATGAAAAGAAACGACCTTGAGGAGACTAATACTATAGTAATGAGGAAGGGAAATGTTAACGCTATGTGGATTGAGCTGCAAAGTGTCAGAGTTACACTAATAAAATAACATTAGAGGAGTGAAATTTCACAAGGATTTACTTTACTGAGTACTATAGTTCACAATACAAAAAAAAAAAGAATAAAGGGACCTGTAAACAGAGGAAAAAATGTCTGCTTTCTTTCATCAAAGCATATTTAGTCTGAGCATTTATCCAAAAGCCAATACAAGAAAGCTCATCAGGACATACAGACTCCAATTCATGCTGTTGTTCACGTTATTTATGTGAAACAAAAGAAACAGCCTTCAACATTGTCTCAAGGTGGAAGGGGCGCTGACCGACGATCTTTCTAGCACCCTATCTCCAGTTAAGTGTAACTGGGAGGTGGAGTAACTGGGAGGCCTGGAGGCCCGGGGCGAGCAGCCGCGGGCCTGGAGGCCCGGGGCGAGCAGCCGCGGGCGTGGAGGCCCGGGGCGAGTAGTCCCGGGCCTGGAAGCCCGGGGCGAGCAGCCCCGGGCCTGGAGGCCCGGGGCGAGCGGGGCACTTCCCATTCTGTGTCTCCAATGCTTCGGAACTTTCCGGGGAGTTTCTGAGCTGAGACCCCAGTGTCTGGAGGCTGTTTCGGGTTCTGTGACCCATTTCTCTCAGGTACAGGGTGACCGCCTTCTCTCAGGCTCCAGCCATGGTGAGCCATCATAATGATTCAGGGCCTGGAGGCCGGGGCTCGTAGCAGGTGTTTGGGATTCTGGGTCTCGAACCCCTCGGTCCTGACCCGGGAGTATCGGAGTGGAGAGGAAGGGATGTTGGCTTTTCAGGATTCAGGCATATGTCTCGTTGGGATTTTAGGCTTGCTGCATAGCCCCTGGAAGGGCTGCTTGGAATTCTGTGTCTCCTACTTCTCCATCGTTCCCCGTAAGTTTCTTATTGAGACCACGAGGTCTCGAGTCTGTGTGGGAAACAATGGCCCGTTTCTGTCACTGACAGGGAGACGCTTCAGCCCTGATGAGCCATGGTAAGATAGATCCCCGGGCGTGGAGACCCGGATCAACCAGGAGCACTACCCATTTGGTGTATCCTATCCCTCGGAACTTCCCAGGGAGTTTCTGAGCAGGGAACCCAGGGCCTGGAGGGTATTTGTGTTTGTGTGACCCCTTCTCTCAGGTACAGGAACGGCTTCAGCCATAGTGAGCCATGGCGAGCAGCCCCGGGCGTGGAGGCCCGGGGCGAGCAGCCCCGGGCGTGGAGGCCCGGGGCGAGCAGCCCCGGGCGTGGAGGCCCGGGGCGAGCAGCCCCGGGCGTGGAGGCCCGGGGCGAGCAGCCCCGGGCGTGGAGGCCCGGGACGAGCAGCCCCGGACGTGGAGGCCCGGGGCGAGCAGCCCCGGACGTGGAGGGCCGGGGCGAGCGGGGCACTTCCCGTTCTGTGTCTCCAATCCTTCGGAACTTTCCGGGGAGTTTCTGAGCTGAGACCCCAGTGTCTGGAGGCTGTTTCGGGTTCTGTGACCCACCTCTCTCAGGTACAGGGGTGACTGCCTTCTCTCAGGCTCCAGCCATGGTGAGCCATCGTAATGACTCAGGGCCTGGAGGCCGGGGTTCATAGCAGGTGTTTGGGATTCTGGGTCTCGCATCCCTCGGTCCTGACCCAGGAGTTTCAGAGTTGAGAGGAAGTGTTGTTGGCTTTTCAGGATTCAGGCATATGTCTCCTTGGGATTTTAGGCTGGCTGCATAGCCCCTGGAAGGGCTGCTTGGAATTCTGTGTCTCCCACCTCTCCATCCTTCCCCTTAAGTTTCTTAGCTGAGACCCCAAGGTCTGGAGTCCTTGTGGGAAACACTGGCCCGTTTCTGTCACTGACAGGGAGAGGCTTCAACCCTGATTAGCCATGGTAAGATACAGCCCGGGCGTGGAGGCCCGGGTCGACCATAAGCACTACCCATTTGGCGTATCTGATCCCTCGGAACTTGCCCGGGATTTTCTGAGCAGGGAACACAGGGCCTGGAGGGTGTTTGTGTTTGTGTGACCCCTTCTCTCAGGTACAGGAACGGCTTCAGTCATAGTGAGCCATGGCGAGCAGCCCCGGGCGTGGAGGCCCCGGGGGGGGGCCCCCGGCGTGGAGGCCCGGGGCGGGGAGCCCCGGGCGTGGAGGCCCGGGGCGGGGAGCCCCGGGCGTGGAGGCCAGGGGCGGGGAGCCCCGGGCGTGGAGGCCCGGGGCGGGCAGCCCCGGGCCAGGAGACCCGGGACGAGCGGGGCACTTCCCATTCTGTGTCTCCAATCCCTCGGAACTTTCCGGGGAGTTTCTGAGCTGAGACCCCAGTGTCTGGAGGCTGTTTCGGGTTCTGTGACCTCTTTCTCTCAGGGACAGGGTGACTGCCTTCTCTCAGGCTCCAGCCATGGTGAGCCATCGTAATGACTCAGGGCCTGGAGGCCGGGGCTCGTAGCAGGTGTTTGGGATTCTGGGTCTCGCATCCCCCGGTCCTGACCCGGGAGTACCGGAGTGGAGAGGAAGGGTTGTTGGCTTTTCAGGATTCAGGCATATGTCTCCTTGGGATTTTAGGCTTGGAGTATAGTCCCTGGTAGGGCTGCGTGGAATTCTGTGTCTCCCAATTCTCCATCCTTCCCCGTAAGTTTCTGAGCTGAGACCCCAAGGTCTGGACTCTGTGTGGGAAACACTGGCCCGTTTCTGTCACTGACAGGGAGAGGCTTCAGCCCTGATGCGCCATGTTAAGATAGAGCCCCGGGCGTGGAGGCCCGGGTCGACCAGGAGCACAACCCATTTGGCATATCCCATCCCTCGGAACTTGCCCGGGATTTTCTGAGCAGGGAACCCAGGGCCTGGAGGATGTTTTTGTTTGTGTGACTCCTTCTCTCAGGTACAGGAACGGCTTCAGTCATAGTGAGCCATGGCGAGTAGCCCCGGGCGTGGAGGCCCGGGGCGAGCAGCCCCGGGCCTGGAGGCCCGGGGCGAGCGTGGCACTTCCAATTCTGTGTCTCCAATCCCTCGGAACTTTCCGGGGAGTTTCTGAGCTGAGACCCCAGTGTCTGGATGCTGTTTCGGGTTCTGTGACCTCTTTCTCTCAGGTACAGGGTGACTGCCTTCTCTCAGGCTCGAGCCATGGTGAGCCATCGTAATGACTCAGGGCCTGGAGGCCGGGGCTCGTAGCAGGTGTTTGGGATTCTGGGTCTCGCATCCCTCGGTCCTGACCCGGGAGTACCGGAGTGGAGAGGAAGGGTTGTTGGCTTTTCAGGATTCAGGCATATGTCTCCTTGGGATTTTAGGCTTGTAGTATAGTCCCTGGTAGGGCTGCTTGGAATTCTGTGTCTCCCACTTCTCCATCCTTCCCCTTAAGTTTCTTAGCTGAGACCCCAAGGTCTGGACTCTGTGTGGGAAACACTGGCCCGTTTCTGTCACTGACAGGGAGAGGCTTCAGCCCTGATGCGCCATGGTAAGATAGAGCCCCGGGCGTGGAGGCCCGGGTCGACCAGGAGCACTAACCATTTGGTGTATCTTACCCAGTGGAACTGCCCCGGGAATTTCCGAGCAGAGAACCCAGGGCCTGGAGAGTGTTTGTGTTTGTGTGACCCCTTCTCTAAGGTACAGGAACGGCTTCAGTCATAGTGAGCCATGGCGAGCAGCCCCGGGCGTGGAGGCCCGGGGCGAGCCGCCCCGGGCGTGGAGGCCCGGGGCGAGCCGCCCCGGGCGTGGAGGCCCGGGGCGAGGCGAGCCGGGCACTTCCCATTCTGTGTCTCCAATCCCTCGGAACTTTCCGGGGAGTTTCTGAGCTGAGACCCCAGTGTCTGGAGGCTGTTTCTGGTTCTGTGACCTCTTTCTCTCAGGTACAGGGTGACTGCCTTCTCTCAGGCTCCAGCCATGGTGAGCCATCGTAATGACTCAGGGCCTGGAGGCCGGGGCTCGTAGCAGGTGTTTGGGATTCTGGGTCTCGCATCACCCGGTCCTGACCCGGGAGTACCGGAGTGGAGAGGAAGGGTTGTTGGCTTTTCAGGATTGAGGCATATGTCTCCTTGGGATTTTAGGCTTGGAGTATAGTCCCTGGTAGGGCTGCTTGGAATTCTGTGTCTCCCACTTCTCCATCCTTCCCCGTAAGTTTCTGAGCTGAGACCCCAAGGTCTGGACTCTGTGTGGGAAACACTGGCCCGTTTCTGTCACTGACAGGGAGAGGCTTCAGCCCTGATGCGCCATGTTAAGATAGAGCCCCGGGCGTGGAGGCCCGGGTCGACCAGGAGCACAACCCA
>NW_025927553.1:0-27500 GCF_022837055.1 Prionailurus viverrinus
AGGGCATGCAGTCACCCCCAACACGGGTGGCCACTACGCGCACAGGAGGGGCAGCGACTGGGGGGTTTCGGTACCCCAAGGCACCCTCTCGGATCGCTAGAGAAGGCTTTCTCACCAAGGGCGCGTCGCCCCCCACCCAAATTCGTCCCCCCATCGGGACCCGCCAAACAAAAGGCGTTTCTTCCCGGGGCCGCCAGGACCCGGGGCGGGGGAGAAAGGTCCACGGCAACGGATTGACACAGGGCATTCCAGAGCATTCGCGGTCAGGGCCCACAACGAGGGCCGCCTGCCTTCCCCACGCGCGCGGTTGCTCGTGTCACCGCCCGGAAGGAGCGCCGCGCCTCCAGGTGAGGCCCGAGAAAAACCGAGGCGAAACACCAGCAGCAACGCGCTGGGCAAGAAACCGACAAGTCCTCGCTCAGAGGGGGTTTTGGCCAAGCGCCACGGCGCCGGCTCGGCCCGCCACGATCACTCAAACTCGCCCCACCAAGTCAGTCCCCCACACCCTCCGGGCAACAGCGGCCGTTGCAGGGCGGGGACGACAAGGCGCCCGCTCCCCACAGCAGGGGGAACGGGTGTGCCTCCCTTCACCGATTCTGCCACCCGCCCACCTCGGGCATCTCCGCCAACGGCGGCGACCCAAAGGGGGTCCGCTGGGAACAGGGAACGGCGCCACCACTCGGCTTCAGGCACCTGAGACGACCTGGAGCGCTCCAGGGGCACCACGGAGGGCCAGGCGCCACGCGCTCAGCACGCCCAGGCGGTGAGCAGCGTGGCATCGGGTGCGGCCCCCCCCACCACGGGGAGGAGGCCACCCACCACACACAGCCAGGAGAGGCCAGCGAGAGTGTCCGCTGCGTCAGCTGACCCCAGTCCCGCAAGCCACGGGAGGCCGGGGTCGGGCCGGAGTCCGCACCCCTCTGCACCCCCCTGCACCGCCCACAGGCGGGAAGGAGGAGCATGGGGCCCGCAGGCAGAACGAGAAGAGCG
Organism: Prionailurus viverrinus; assembly: GCF_022837055.1. Classification (NCBI taxonomy): domain Eukaryota; kingdom Metazoa; phylum Chordata; class Mammalia; order Carnivora; family Felidae; genus Prionailurus; species Prionailurus viverrinus. The sequence goes on from NW_025927553.1 coordinate 991, forward strand.
GCCCCACCCGCCAGGAGTGTCCGTCCCTCGTCTGACACGGCTTAGGCCCGGCCCGGGAGAGCGCGAGATCACCACATCGATCGGTTACCGCCAACACAAGGCAGTCCTGGGGTGAGGGGGGGCTGGGGAAACGCCCAGCGAGGACAGCGACCAGAGGAGGGCCTGCTTCAGCCTCGCCAGCACCCCTCCCCCACCTCTCCCAGGGAACAGGCAGCCGGACAACCCACAAGGGAAAAGGGGAACGCCTGACACGCGGCACGGAGCCTTGCAAGGGTGGGTTTGTCACGACCGCGGCCGGGTGCCCGCAGCGGGGGGCGCACAGGGTAGAAGACCCACGCCGCCTCCCCACGCTGCCCTCGGGTGCCAGAGACCGGAGGTGGCACCACAGCCTGGACCACACCTGGATGCACAAGAGCCGGCACGCAGGCCCAAGGCAGACGGCTCGAGCAAGCAGGCAGGCAAGGGCGGAGTCGGGTCCGGCTCAGCGTCACCACCAAGCCCGGAGCCACGCCAGCGACGACGAGGCCCAAGTCTCTCTTACAGGATGACAACCGCCACATCAGAACGTGTCAGCACCTACCTGGCAGCAAAAAGCACTCCTTTGAGGAGACAAAAATAACCGCGTTGGCAGGCGGGGCCGAGCCACAGGTCACTGGGACCTTCTGGGACCCTGGCCCGGCCACGGGCCCCAAGCATCTTCCCATCGCCGCCAAGCAACCCCCCCCCCCCCGGAAGTCCCCGGGGGCCATCTGGTCGACCCCAGGACCGACCGACCGACCGACCGACCGACCAGGGAATCGCGGGATTGGGAGGGGAGGGGCTGGCCGGGTAGGCCCTGCCCCGTTACACGTTCGCCCGTGCACGGGTCGTCTCCTGGTCGGGACTTAGAAAAATAAAACACTCCGCGCTGTCGCCTGCGGAAGCCTCCCCGGCCCTCGCAAGACCGGCCCCGTGCCAGTCCCCGACCCCCGGCTGGGACTGTTTTGGGGGGGGGTTGAATTCCGCGGAGGCGCCCCCGACGGCGGGACCTCAACGGGGATCGCGGGCGCGCCGGCGTTGGCGCCCTATACGGGCCTCCCCTCGCGGCCCGGCCCGGTCCCCAACTCCGCAGCGGGCCTCGGAAAATCTGGGGAGAAAATCGGGTCCAACGACCGGGAGCCCCACGCGTGCCCCCTCCCGGGCCCACGGCGCCCTCCGCGGGCTTCCCCTCAAGGCTCAGGACGGTCCTCACCGGCCCAGCCCGGCCCGGCCCGGCCCAGCCCGGCCCGACCGCGACGCGGGAGGGAAGACAAAAGACGCCTGGCAGGGAAGGACCGACGAGCGACCGACGTGGCCACAGTCTCCGGGTGGCGGCCCCGGGAGGTCCCCGCGGTCCCCGCGGTCGAGGGGTTGGGGGAGGAAAGCACCGGCGGGTGCTGGTCGACCCGTCCGGGCAGCCCCCCACCCCAGCTCGCTCCCAGGGAGCGCCGCCACTACTCCCCCATATACCCGGAGGTTCAATCTCCGGCAAGTGCACCAGCCGCCGGCGCCCCGACGACAGCGGGACGATCACGCCAACGTCGCCGGCCTTCTGGAACTCCGCCCCGGACACCGCGACCAAATCGCATCCCTTGCCGACGTCGCCGACGCTCCGGAGGGGGAAACGCTATATAAAAGCGGCCGCCAGGTGGCGCCCGACAACCGACCGAAACGTCAGCGGGGACAGCTCGCGATCTCGGGGACGTGAGGGCGCACAGCCGGCGGCCCGGCCGCCCGATCTCGTCCCGGCCCACTCCGGATGCCGCCTCTCGGTCCCAGGCCGGCGGAGGGCGTCCGCCTCGGGAGCTCCCGGCCGGCACGGCGCGACCCCGGCAGCCCAAGGGACACTCGAAAAATGCATCGGGGCGGCTGCCGCTGGAAAGGGGCGGGGCAGACCGGCCACTCGACTCCCCGGCCGGCCGAGGCGGACGTGCGCGGAAAATTCCCCGCACACACCGGGCGGGCCGCGGGCGCCCGTGAGGCACGGCGGCCCAGAGCGGCCCAGGCGGCGCCCGCGCTCCCGGGAGGGAGGACTTAGACACATTTCGGCGGGCAGGGAGGGAGGGAGGGAGGGAGGGAGGGAGGGAGGGAGGGAGACGGACGGTCAAACCGAAACCACGCGAGAGAGTACTCCCAGAACAACAACGGACGGACGAGCCTTTTTTTTTTTTTTTTTTTTTTTTAATTTTTTAACATTTATGTATTTTTGAGACAGAGAGAGACAGAGCATGAACGGGGGAGGGTCAGAGAGAGAGGGAGACACAGAATCCAAACCAGGCTCCAGGCTCTGAGCTGTCAGCACAGAGCCCGACGCGGGCTTGAACCCACGGACCGCGAGATCATGACGTGAGCCGAAGTCGGACGCTCAACCGACCGAGCCCCCCAGGCGCCCCCGGACGAGCCATTTTTATTCTGTCGGGTCAAGCGGGGGAACGTCTCTCTCGGAAACATTACAAACCAAGCTGCGGGGGGGGGGCAGAAAGGGGGTGATGGATAAACGAACGACCACGGATAAAGCTTAAGCAAAGTCCTTTGTCGCACGGGGCCACGACGAAGTCCAAAGACCACAAACAGCTACGGGGAACATGGGTGCAAGTGCACGGCGTGGCAAGCGACAAGAATATGGCTTTCACCATTACTGTCCTCAATAAACACACTACTACTACGGCGGCGGCGGCGGCGGCGGCGGCGGCGGCGGCGGCGGCGGCGGCGGGAGATGGAGAACGGAAGGAGTTAATAGCCACTCACTAAAAATGTCCCGGTTCCCAGAGGACCCTACAGTCCAAAGGGGGGGGGGGGGGGGGGGGCCGGCAGGGAGAAGGAAGGTGTCACCGAGACACACCCTATGCCTCCACCCTCTTAGGGTTTGCAGGTGACCCTGAGGGTGACACTGACACGAGACAGGCTAACCGTACAAGGAGCTGACACATTGATTTCCTACAAGTTTCACGTGACAGGTAGAGCCCCTCCTGAGGTAAACCAAGACCCTGAGAAGTGGCCAGACCTCAACGCTTGTATATTGGGTTGAACAAGGAGAAGCGACGGTGGACGACTAACTGAACTACATGGGGAGGCTAAAGGATGAGGAGGATTTTAAAACCAACGAAACCAACCAACCAAGATCTTTTCTCCTCTAGAATTCTCTCCACTTCTCCTCCTGTCCTTGAGGATAAGAATGTCACTCCCCTGGTGGCGTAGGAAAGACATCCTGGGGGGGGGGGGGGGGGGGGAACCTCCAGGGAGAAAAGGAGGAGAGTGCTCCGCGCACGCTTCTTGCACCTGCTGGGCAGGAGGGTAGGGGTGGGTGGTTTACTTTGCTTGCTTGCTTGCTTGCTTGCTGCTACTTTTTGAAAGCTTCTCTAACGTTTCCTTTACATCTAAGTCTTCCTTCCAGTTTGGCTTTGGACAGGAGGAAGGCAGGCCACATGTTTTTCTGACACGGTGGAGAACGAAGGGTAAGATGAGTGCGGGCCCGTGCGTATTCTTTTCCGTCAGTCATGTGCCGTGGTGAGTGGAGCATCAGCTCTTGCCGGATGGGTGTCTCATTCCTCCGTGAACCATCAGGCAAGATGTCGGGCAAACACACACAGGGAGGCTAAAGGTAGGAAGAACGTAGAGAAGGTGGGCGACACGTGCCCGAGTCTCCAGAGCGACGATTTCATCCAGGGCACGGCAACGTCCAAGGTTTCTGGACACCACGTTTACAGACGCTTCGGCGCGTAGGTCACTTTGAATCCACAGTGCCACCCTCCGGTCCCGTTAGCACGTTGCCTCCGGCTCACGTGAGCGAGCGGTGGTGTCGTCGTCGTCGTCGTCGTCGTCGTCGTCGTCGTGCAAAGAGACTGTGGGACTCGTCCGGGGATGGAACCGGGCCAGAGACAGGGAGGGACACCGCAACCCATCGTTGAGCTTCAGGTGTCTCTAAGAGACCGAGTCTCTAAAGTACACTGAGGCACAAGGGCGACCCACTCGCTCGCTCGGGGCCGGACGTCTCTTTGTTCTCTCGCGGGGTGGGTATCTGCGAGTGTTGTTTGTTTACTTTCCGGACAAGGCGAAAGCACTCTGAAACAGGAGATATTGGCACAAGGGGTCTGGTGGCATGGGAGGGTGGCGGGTCAGTCCACGTACCGAGAACACGGGAGGATCGGGCGTCTGAACAACCAGGCGGAGAGAGGAGTTTAGCCTCCTCGGTCATCACGGCAACCGGCACCTGCACAGAAACCACAGAAGGTGCCCAGGACGAACTGCGTCACAGGAGCCAGCGTGGGCATTGCCCCACTACCCTCAGCCCTCAGCCCAGGAGCAGGCAGTAACTGTCGTCCAGGTCCAGGCCGCGCCCCACTGCCCTCTTCTCAGCCAGAGCGGTGCCCGGGAGGGCGGCCCCGGAACAGATACCTCCTCTCCTCCACACACATCTCGCCAACCCCTTGACCGCTGTGCCCGAGACACACAACTCCGCTGGACCCAGAGCATGATTTTTCCCGTGGACCGGGGGCCTGCTTGGCCACTTAGGGTCCTCGCACCAAGATGAATCGGGCTAGAGACAGGGACACCGCAGCCCACCGTTGAGCTGAAGGGGCCTCTAGGAGAGGGACCCTCTAACGTAGCTGACGTACAGGGAGACCCGCTCGCTCGTGCCCGGATGTTTCTTTGTTCCTTTATTTCTTTTCGTGGTCTTCATTATTATTTTTGGTACCGTTGTAAGTGGGATTGTTTTTGGGGGGTTGTTTTGTTTTTCTTTTCTTTTCTTTTCTTTTCTCTTCTTTTCTTTTCTAATTTGTCTTTCTGCGGTGTCATTATCGGCGTATACAGACGCAACAGATTTCGGTACATAGACTTTGTATTTTTCCTGTGGACCAGGGGCCTACTTTGCCGCTTAGGATGCACGCGCCCCCACCCCCTGCCCACCCGCAGCCTTCAGTTCCCCAAACCACTGGAGGACTCGTGGGGGGTGGGAGTGGGGGGTGGGGGTGCGGCAGGGGTGGGGGCGGGGATGGGAGTGGCAGTGGAAGGGAGGTTCAGGGCGATTCATTCTAATCGGCCTCATTCAACCCCTTCGTTCAAATGCAGAAAGCTTTCTGTTAAAGTCTGAGCCTGGGGCTTCTCTCCATTGAATGGCTTTCTTCAACTCCCCCAACCCTTAGGCTGAAATTTCTGAACTACTGGGAGGAAAGGGAGGAAAGGGGGGGGGGGGGGAAGAGAGAAGGGGGGGGGGAGAGAAGGGGGGAGGGGAGAAGATGATGTCTGAAGAACTTGCCTTCTCTGGAAGAAAGAGAGTCCCCTCCTTTTCCTAACCCAGGAAACCTCAATAAACCGTTTGAGAATCATGGATGTGGAGGATGATATCTTACTATAATGCCTTCCAGGGGTGGGGGTGCAGGTACGTGGAAGGGTAAGGAGTTGGCGGGCGAGCGAGCGAGCGAGCGGCATGGTGTGGCGTGGCGTGGCCTGCCGAGTCAGAGTTAGGGGGTGGCATGAAACACGTGATGGTGGGGTCTTAGGGTTCAGAGGCCAAACACAGGCATGGAGCAATAAGGGATAGAGGGTGAGGGAGGCCTGACAGGGGACAATTGTGACCCCGGGTGATGGTCCCAGCGGGCACACTCCTGTAAAGCAACACTAACACTCTATTGATTAGCCATTGACCTGTCCTCCCTCTCCCACCTGCTTCCAAAGGGAAACGGAGTACAGTTTCATTCCACAGTCACTGGCTGTTTCACACGCAACCTTTGACGTGCCACTAAAAGGAGGAAGGAAGATGGACACACATGAAACAGCCCCACAGATGGCCTAGAGGGCGTGGGTGGGGCTCTCATCCGTCAATTTGGGAGTCTGAGTCAGGATCCTGGGGTTGTTTCAAATCATGGAATGGAAGGGGCTCCTGGCTGGCTCACTCAGAAGAGCATGCGACTCTTGGACTCTTGACCTCTGTCAGGGTTGTGACTTCAAGTCCCACATCGAGTGAAGAGAATGTGAAAAATGAATGAAGGAATGAAGGCATGGATGGACAAACTTTAAAAAAAATAAAAAAGGTTGTGGGGCGCCTGGGGGGCTCGGTCGGATAAGTGTCCGACTTGGGCTCAGATCATGATCTCACGGTCCGTGAGTTTCAAGCCCCACGTCGGGCTCTGTGCTGACAGCTCAGAGCCTGGAGCCTGCTTCAGAACCTGTGTCTCCCTCTCTCTGACCCTCCCCCATTCATGCTCTTTCTCTATCTCAAAAATAAATAAAAGTTGGAAAAAAAAAAAACACGTTTGCAACGTTTGTGTCTTTAAAACAAATGGAATGGGTGGGGTGCCTGGGTGGCTCAGTGGGTGAAGCATCCCACGCTTGATTTTGACTCACGTCATATCTCAGGGTTCGTGAGACCAAGCCCTGCGTTGGGTTCTCGCACGGACAGTGCGGAGCCTGCTTGGGGTTCCCTCCCTCCCACCCCCCCCCCTTAAACCAATAAGTAAACATTAAAAACATAAATCTTAAACATGAAAAGACACTTCTGTAAAGAAGACATCCGGATGGCCAACAGGCACATGAAAAGATGTTCAACGTCGCTTCTCATCAGGGAAATATAAATCAAAACCACACTCAGATATCACCTCACGCCAGTCAGAGTGGCCCAAATGAACAAATCAGGAGACTATAGATGCTGGAGAGGATGTGGAGAAACGGGAACCCTCTTGCACTGTTGGTGGGAATGCAAATTGGTGCAGCCGCTCTGGAAAGCAGTGTGGAGGTTCCTCACAAAATTAAAAATAGACCTACCCTATGACCCAGCAATAGCACTGCTAGGAATTTATCCAGGGGGTACAGGAGTGCTGATGCATAGGGGCACTTGTACCCCAATGTTTATAGCAGCACTCTCAACAATAGCCAAATGATGGAAAGAGCCTAAATGTCCATCAACTGATGAATGGATAAAGAAATTGTGGTTTATAGACACAATGGAATACTACGTGGCAATGAGAAAGAATGAAATAGGGCCTTTTGTAGCAACGTGGATGGAACTGGAGAGTGTGATGCTAAGTGAAATAAGCCATACAGAGAAAGACAGATACCATATGGTTTCACTCTTATGTGGATCCTAAGAAACTTAACAGAAACCCATGGGGGAAGGGAAGGAAAGAAAAAAAAAAAAAAAAAAAGAGGTTAGAGTGGGAGAGAGCCAAAACATAAGAGAGGCTGTTAAAAACAGAACAAACTGAGGGTTGATGGGGGGTGGGAGGGAGGGGAGGGTGGGTGATGGGTATTGAGGAGGGCACCTTTTGGGATGAGCACTGGGTGTTGTATGGAAACCAATTGGACAATAAATTTCATATATTAAAAAAAAATTAAAAAAATAAAAACATAAATCTTAAAACACTACAACAAATGGAATGGAAAGAGAGAACGCAACGAGGAGGACGTGAATGTTGCACCTAATACCACTGAGCTCTACGCTTATATATGGTGAAAAATCTCAATTGTAGGTGATGTCTACTTCTACTTCTAACCACAACTGAAAGGAAAACGACAAAACACCGGTCCTTGGCTCACAGTAAGGGAGTTCCTGGATTTGGTCCGAGAGGGCCTTCTCATCCGCCGTGTGGAAAACTATGGAATGGTTTCTTCCTCTCTAGGCCGATGACCATTGCCAACGACAGTACGTGTAGGTGCTGTCCTACCTGTGAAGGAAAGGCAGGAAGAAGTGTAGCATTTAAAAGCATCTTTTAAACGCTGTCCACCTTTCCCAGTTTGTCCCCTCACTATGTCTTGTTTACCTTTTATAGCATTTACCCTATGTCGATGCAAAATGAATGAGCCTTTTTAAAAACAATTTTAAAGAGGAAGGAAAAGAGTTTCATTGGAGCCCAAGTTAGGAGGGCTGACGGGGATATGCAATCTTCACAAACAAGTCAGTCATCTGGGGAAGACCTCACATTGGGCATACATACAGCTTACCAAAAAAAAAAAAAAAAAAAGGATAAACAGGGCACGGGGCCGGGGGGGGGGGGGGCGCAGATGTTAGGAATCACCATGAGGAGAAAGAACACATTCCAGAAAGTTACGGACTTTATCTTCTGTTTTTAGTATGTGCAAGGCTGTATGACTTCAATCTTATGGCGACCAGGAAGGTTTTTGTATTGTTTTCTTTTGTTTCCCTCCTCTTTATAAGCCCCCTTTGGAAGCCCCCTTTTTTAGTTAGTTATGTTTAAAAAAAAAATTTTTTTTTTTTTAAACAAACCAGACATACAATCTGTGCTCAGGACAGAAAAAGAGCTCATGCTTTGAGGTTTTCTAGAGTCCCTTTGACCTCGGTAAATATTACATATATAGCTTCCCTGGGAGACCACCAACATTAAAAGTTTAGGATTTCCTTTATCATTTCCCCGTCTTGGTCGATAATCTTTCCTCAGAAATCACGGATGATCAACTTGATGTTTTTATGTCCCTCAGTGCCAGGTGACTGTCTTGTAGGCCCTGGGTGTGTCCCTCCTTGCTGGGTATGAGAGTGAGTGAGTGTGTGTGTGTGTGTGTGTGTGTGTGTGTGTGTGTAAGCACACATATGTGTCTTTGAACCACCTAGGGTTCCTCGTTGGGGCGAACGTATTGTAACATAAATGGTGGGAAACTCAAAAGTGACGTATGTTCTCTGTAAGTTCCATTGACCAGCAGACATAGTTCATGTGCTTGGCTCAGATGGTCTGCCTTTGTATTTGGCAAAGCATTTTTAACAGAGAGACAGGGACAGCAACACACTTTCAACAAGGACAATTTGAAGGAGCCAGTGCAACATTGGAATAGACTTGAATTGACAAAAGAATGACATCCCAAGAATCCTTTACATACCTGTTGATACAAGGGAAGGCACATCTGTGATTATTGATGAGGAAAGATGGAGCACCCACATTGAGGAAACATACCTGTCATGCATATCCCCAGGTTTACTTAGGGGCGGAGACTTCACATGAGAACGAGGCAACATTTAGTCCCTGATGTCAGCAGGTTACCTTAGGACACGGAGAAGGGGCTGTGGGTATGCCCCGAGAGCTGGTATAACCTGGATGGCGACTTAGGCTCTTTCTCTCAGGGCTGTGCTGGCTTATAGGCTGCAAGCATATCGGTGGACCTTGAGTCCAGGCCTCTTCAGAGACAGCTAGAGTTTGTCTGTGGGACCTGAAAAGACACAATAGCTGATTAGGGGCAAATAGTTCTCTGAAGAACAAGATTTAGGTTGTCTGCGAGAGAGAGCGAGCGTCAGCCTCCTTAACCCTCCGTGGCACAGTTTCAATTGCCCACTCCCCACTCCCCGCCCCCCACACTCACCCCCAGCCTCTGGAGTTTGGATCATTTCCCAATGGTAAGGAATGGGGACGATGATGGGTGATGGCTCGGGCTCGGGCTATCCGTTTATCTCCCCCGGTGAGAACAGTTTCTGTAAATCTCACCTGTCACAGGCCGAGGTGCAGGGCTACACAGAGGTTGTGAAGGGAATCGAAGCAACATGGAGTCAGAGGTGTAAAGTTTTCTTCCCCTTTATAAGTTTCCATTGTCAATCCCTCGTTCCACTTTTATGGAACAGGGGTGGGGGGCCACCTTCTGAAACTATTTCAAGCCGAATTAGGGTGTGGCAGGGGCTTTGGAAGGGAAGGATTTGACAGGGTGCAGGGCACAACTTTTGCTCCCTTGTGCTAATTGGGGGTGGGGGTGGGGGTGGGGGTGGGGGTGGGTATCAGAGATAGTTCCTATCTGAGATCTTGGATATTTTTCTGCATAGTTTGGTACTGCATCATATCCTGAGTTTTCTCCCCAAGTGTATTCTAAGAAATAGTAACAGTATAGTCAAACCCAATGTTATAACCACCTTGGGGGGGCGGGGGGCGCGAAGGGGAAGGTTGTGGTGGTCAAGGGCCTCTTACTGTACCCAAGTGAATTGCTGTCTGATTTTACTTTTATGTTTTTTTTAATCTTATTAAGTAACCTTTACACCCAACGTTGGGCTCGAACTTACAACCCCAAGATCGAGAGCTACGCGCTCTACCGACTGAGCCATCCAGGTGCCCCTGTTTATGTGGGCTTTTATTGCTGGGGCACCTGGGTGGCTCCGTGGGTTACGCATCGGACTCTGGCTCCGGTCAGGATCTCGCCATTCGTGATTTCGAGCCCCGCATCAGACTCTGTGCGGACAGCTCAGAGCCTGGAGCCAGCTACAGATTATGGGTCTCCCTCCCCCCACCCCCTCTCAAAAGTAAATATTAAGAAACTTATAAAAATACAAAGAAAATGTGGGTTCTTATTTCTAAAGAGGAGCTAATACAGGTGCAGCAAGTGTTCGTGAACTAGCTTTGACTCTGCCTCGTTCAGCAATCAGGTAACTAATAAGAGGTATTTCTACAGAAAGAAAAGAAAACCACGGGTTAATGGTTAGAACAACTTATAAACCCAGTGTCTAAGTCCCAAGTGTGGTCAGTGAGAAGGTGTCTAGATGCCAGGCTCGAAGCATCCTCAGCTGGAGTGTGAGCAGGCAGGGGGCAATCTGACCGATTTTTCTGGCATGTAGTTCAAATGTCTCATTTTGGGGGATCCTGAGTGGCTCAGTGGGTTCAGGTTCAGTATTCAAGTCTGGCTCTTCACTCAGGTCTCAATCCCAGGGTCGTGAGCTCAAGGCTCCAGTTGGGCTCCACACTGGGCGTGGTGAAGCCTACTTTAAAAACAACAAAAACACAACAGCAGCAAATGTCTCGTTCTGAATGGCCCGTAGAGCAACAGGCACACAGATTGTCTACAACTGTGGCAATTTCTCTGAAGTTTATCTCCAGTTGTTCAGCTTTCCTTTGCAGGGCTTCAGGGAAAAGGGCCATTTGAGTTCTTCAGGATGGTAAGATAAGAGGATGGGAGAGGATTGGAAGCCTGAGTGTGAAGAGTCATAGTCAGATATTGGAGGAAACCAGGATTCAGGATCCAGCCCAGTTTTAAAGGCAAACAACAAACAGTCAAAGAAAATTAATTAACCAGAACTAGAATTTAACATCCACCAAAGAGCTATTGAAATATAATCTTTTTCTATCGAGACCCCTCCATTCCTGTCAAAGATAGCCCAATGAAAACTAATTTGTTTGTAAAATAAGTCCAGTGTTAACAGACATGGCTTCAGTATTGACATAAACACACCAAGAATAGCGATTGACCATATAGTCTTTTGTGTTTTTTCTCTCTTCTTTTCCACCTGCCTGCCTGCCTTCTTTTTAATTTTTTTTTTTTATGGAGTTCTTTTTTTCCTCTTAGGTTAATTCCTTTATTTTGAGAGGTGGGGGGAAAGGGGAGCTCTGCACTGTCAGTGCAGAACCCAGCTCAGGGCTCAAATCCATGAACCATGACCGTAGCTGAAATCAGACGCTTAACCCACTGAGCCACCCAGGCCCCCCACACACCAGAATTCTTTACACTGCCAAATGTACGAATGTATCTCATCATTTTCAGAAATACGTTGTGGTGTTCGGTTTTGTTTCTTTTTTCTTTTTCTGTACAATTTTTAACAAGTCATGAAACGGGCGCCTGGGTGGCTTTGTCAGTTAAGCATCCAACTTCGGCTCAGCTCATGATCCCACGGTTCGGTTCGTGAGTTTGAGCCATGCGTTGGGCTGTCTGTGCTGTCAGCGCAGAGCCCGCTTCGGATCCTCTGCCCCTCCCACTGACTCATTCTGAGTGTGTGTGTGTGTGTGTGTGTGTGTGTGTGTGTGTGTCTCTCTCTCTCTCTCTCTCTCTCTCTCTCTTTCTCTCTCTCTCTCTCTCTCTCTCCCTCCCTCCCTCCCCTAAAAATAAAGAAATAGGCTGGAAAACAAATCTTCAAGGAAAAAAAACAACAACGACAAACGATGAAACCTGTTTACTAACAGACCCAAGTATCTTTACTGTTAAGTTTTTCTGAATAAAGCCAAAGACCACACACACACACACACACACACACACACACACACACACAGCAAAACAAAAAACAAAAGAAAAACACAAAAGAAAACGCCGTAGGTTTAGTAATTCACAATTTAGTATTTTATCTTCTGTGGAAAAGACTCAGATGTCCGAAGAATTGAACCTAATTTACCGCTTCACTTAGCAAAGCTTTGAAGTTGCAGGTCACGAAAGATTGGGGAAGCCATTTTAAAAGTTTACAAATAGGGACTCCTGGGCGGCTCAGTCGGTTAAGCGTCCGACTTCGGCTCAGGTCACAATCTCACAGCTCGTGAGTTCGAGCTCCGCGTGGGGCTCTGTGCTGACCTCTCAGAGCCTGGAGCCTGCTTCGGATTCCGTGTCTCCCGCTGTCTCTGCCCCTCCCTCGCTGACATTCATTCTCAGTCATTCTCTCTCTCTCTCTCTCTCTCTCTCTCTCTCAAAAATAAATGGTACAAGGAAAAAATTTAAAGGTTTACGAGTAAACATTTTTGTGTATTTAACCTATCTCCTGTCAACATTCACCCACGAACACTGTATGCGAGAGACAAAATCGACCATCACCATCGTTTGAAGTACTTTTTGCTGACAAACTGCAACGGGTACCCGTGAAGTCATAAATTGAAGTCACATGAAAGCTGATTAGGCCCCTGCCCCGGGCCTGAACCCTAGAGTGCGTGTCTGAGTGGAACAAGGAAGGGCGTAAGTGTCTGTAAAGTTTTTTTGATTTTGTTTTTGATACCTGTTGTAAAACGAGGGAGAAAACGGGTTATGTTGTTTGTAAAGGTCACAGAGATGTATATTTTGAGGACCACAGTTACAGGGTCAGTATTGGGACGGAAGCAAGGCCATGACCGGAGCTGCCCACCCCAAAGCCTTGTCATGCAGAGAGCACCAAATTCAAGCCATTTTACAACCACCACCACCAAGAATAAAACCTAACTGTCGGCATTGTATTTGATATCGACGGCTCCGAAAATATGTCCATTTTAAGTAAGCAATCAACCTTCCATGGCCTTGAGTACCCAAGACGTCACACCCGTGTCCGCTAAAAAGTCAAACGATCTGTTTCCCCACCATCAGGCTCACACGGGAGGCCCCACCAGCGGGGATGGCCTAGGAGATCACTGGAGCCACACCAACTGATGCAGAAACAGGGGGAGGGGGAGGCGGCCAGGGAGCCGCCGGCCAGGCCCCAGGCAGATTTAAAGTTTTGGACTCACCTTTTTGTGTGTCTTTCATCTTTTTCTTTTGCGCCTCCAACTCCGCGTCCGCGTCCACCTCCTACTTCTTCTTCCATCTCTGTCTCCTGTCTTCCCCTCCTGCAAAAGTGGCTTTGTCTCTAGTTGCTTTTCAGCCCCCTGTGGAAGAGGTGAAGGAGGAGCAGGCCGTGGGGTGGGCACCCATCTTGGCGCTTGTGCTCGGGGAGGAGGAGGGGTGGGTTTAGGATCACTGGCATCTGTCTGCCTTCCTCCTCTTCCTCATTCTTCTGACTATTGGGAAAGGGTCTGTGGGTGTGGGTGTGGGTGTGGGTGTAGCGGGGAGGGCAGGTGTGTTCAATTTGTATCTCTCCTCTCTCTGGGCCATCAATTGTGTCCCTTCCCGTGAGGCAACTTTCTTATGGAGTAAAACTCTGAATGTAGAGAATTTCACACACACACACACACACACACACACACACACACACACACACCCCGTTCACGTGAATGTGAAACACATTTGGGTTTGTTCTGATCCTCGCGAGTGTTAGAATGCCCAATGTTTACAAGAGCTTGCCTTGAAACACATTAACGGAGCTCGTTTACAAATTGGTGTTAGCAATAGCATCCAGAGGTAGAGAAAACATCTCACATGGATAACACCTGTGGCCATAGATCCACAAACAAGATGCAAACCAACATCAGCCTTTGTTTCACTCCTATTTGTGGAGAGGACACGAAAGACCCAATGGTCAAATCTCCCCCTTTTGTAAAAACAAATCCAATCGCACGAGAGCATTACCGCGGATGGATCCCATCGCGCAGGTGTTTTCCATTTCCAATGAGAACACAGCCAATTTGGCGCAAAGAAGCCAAAAAAAAAAAAAAAAAAAAAAAAAAGCTGCAGCAACCCACAAACCAAATGTGGCCCGGGATATCTCCGTGAGCGTCCGTTCCTCCCCAAAAGTCGGGGCTTCGCTGATGGAACCAAAGGGCTTCCTAGTTTCTGGCCGCGTCGTCTCACGGCCAGCTTTCTCTAAGGGAGCACACAAGAAAACTCATTCAGACACCTCCAAAGAACCCCATCTGGGCCATCAGGGACTCAGGCGACCCTTCCATGTTCCCACGTAAGTAAGCACTTGCAAGTATAGGCTCCATATGTCCTGTACGTGTAGCCTGCCCAAGTTTCCTTTTGGGGATGGGTGGTTGCTTTCTCCACACTTAGAGCAAGGTTATTAAATGGTGGCGGTCACGGTGGTGTTTTTTCCTCTTCCGTAAAGAGTTACAAGGCGGCCATTTCGCGGGAGCGAAGCAGTAGCTGGGCTGCTCCTGGATCCCTCGCCGCTTCGGGTTCCCTGTCAGGCTTCCTAGCAGCGGAACCCTAGCAGAGAAATAAGAGCAGGTGTCTGAATGTACTCGGGTGACCAAAGATGAGAATGACGAGCCCATTGAAATGCCATCGGAAGACGACGGGACAGTGCTGCTGTCCACAGTGACAGCCCAGTTTGTCGGCAGCACGTGGACTGCACTACCGGAATCCAGCGTCTCAGTGTATGAGAGGTGTCCGGCTGGTCAAACACATCCTGCACATCCCTGATGCTGGCTGGGGAAATCCGGTAGCGGACAGTCGTCAACTTATCCCAAAGATAGCCACAGAAAAAGGGACGAGACAGATGCCTGCTTCTTCAGCAGTGAAAGTGAAGAGAGCCATCCAGAAAACGTCCGATTTAAGAGTGTTGGGTCTCCCGTGGAAAACAACCGAACAGGATCTGAAAGAATATTTTGGTAGCTTTGGAGAGGTTCTTCTGGTTCAGGACAGGAAAGATATTCACACTAGTCCTTCAAAGGGCTTTGGCTGTGTTCGTTTTACGTAATAGGAAACCGAGGTGAAAGTCATGCGATCGAGGAACGATGGGGTGACTGCAAACTTCCTGAATCTCATCGAAGCCCAGATGAGCTTTTGAGAAGCAGGAAGGCGTTTGTCGGGTGCCTTACAGAGGGACGTGACTGCCTATAAGCTGCAGCTGTTCTTTTGCCAGGACTGAGAAGCGGTAGACAGCTTCATTCCCAAACGGTTCCCGGACTTTCCCTTTGTGACGTTGGCAGATGATCAGGTAGCCCTCGCCCTCGCCCTCGCCCTCGCCCTCTCTGATATTATTATTGAATTTATTTTTTCAATGTACCCCCAAGGTAGTTAGCCTATAGGGCAACAGTGGTTTGAGGAGGAGAGTCCTTCATACCCCTCACCCTTTCAGCCCCCGCCCCGGCACAACCCCCTCCAGGAACCCTCTGTTTGTTCCCCTTAGGGAAGAGCCTCTTACGTTTTTGTCCCCCTTCCTGTTTGTATGTTATTTTTTCTTCCCTTCTTCCCTTCCCTTCCCGAGTTCCTCTGTTTGGGAAGTGAAGGTCCTCACACGGGTGAGGTCCTGTGATACATGTGTTTCTCTGAGGGACAAATGTCACTTTGCATGACACCCTCCAGTTCCATCCAGGTACTTGCAAATGGCAAGACTTCATTCCCTCTGGTGGCCGCGCACTGCTCTGTTGTTAGATGGATACCGCCTCTTCTGTATCCATTCATCCGTCGATGGACATTTGGCCCCTTTCCATACTTTGCCTACCGTTGATAGTGCTGCTATGCACACTGAGGTGCGTGTGCCCCTTGGAAACAGCAGACCTGTATCCTTTGGCTAAGTACTTAGTCGTGAAAGTGCTGGGTCGTAGGGTACTTCGATGTGCCATGTGTCGAGGAACCTCCTCGGGTCCCTGGTTCTGGAAAGAACTCCGATAGTGGTTCTAAATCAGGTGCGGCCATCGGTTGGGGACCCGCATCAAATGCAGAGTCAGGCAGCGGTTTTCCTGGAGGCTTTGGCTCAAGCACAGATTCTAAATCTTCCAGCTGGGGAATTTAGACAGTGGGGTAGGTATAGACTGGTAGGAATTCAAATTTTTCTAAACACATGGTAAGTGTATTTCTTTTTTTCTTCTCTTCTCTTCTCTTCTCTTCTCTTCTCTCTCTCTCTCTCTCTCTCTCTCTCTCTCTCTCTCTTTCTTTCTTTCTTTCCTTTCTTTCTTTTTTAAACATTTATTTATTTTTGAGAGACAGAGTGGGAAGGGGAAGGAGCAGAGAGAGAGAGAGGGAGACACAGAATCCGAAGCAGGCTCCAGGCTGTCCGCACAGAGCCCGGTGCAGGGCTCGAACCCACAAACCGTAAGATCATGACCTGAGCCGCAGTCACACACTTAACTGACGGAGCCAACCAAGCACCCCACACATGGTTAAGTGTATTATAAAACCCATCCGTACTGAGAGTTTTCAGAATCAGTACGTTCAGCGTGGAGTATATTCACCACTGTTTTTGACATTTGTCTTTAGAAAGAGAGGCAAAGCTAAAGGAATTTTAGAAGTTTTGTTACATCAAGGGTCGAAATATCAGGTGTTTGAAAGCGAACCAACTGCCTGATTGGTTCTCGTTCTCTCTCTCTCTCTCTCTCTCTCTCTCTCTCTCTCTCACACACACACACACACACACACACACACACACACACACACACAGGCTACAATGGACATCAAAGGATTTCTCCTGTAATATTGTATCCCTGGACTCGTCAAGTGAATTCTTTGTGCGTGTTCACTATGGAACCCATTCATTATAAGTACATTCTTTTTTCCTTGTGTTAATTGGAACCCCACCACATTAATTCCCCACCCCCAGGAAAACCTCCTTTTTGGAGATCATGGTGTCACAGCGTTTGGTCTTTTTGCTTTCGTTTGTAGTTTGTGACACTTGTCTCCCTTCCTATGCAGAAGTACAGTATGAAGCCTTCATTGAATCTGTGCCGTTCATCTCCTTTCAAATGTTTACGGGAGAAGCACTTCATTGAAAGCAGTGCTGTAAATATTCTGCCATAGGAAGGAATATTTCCGTCTACGTGCTTTCTCACTCTTGAATTCGTCTTCACACCATACAGGCTGTGACTTTGACCTTGGGTGTCCCATTTATATCCACTACTCTTTATTTCACGGAGTCGTATCCATGCTATGAATGCAAGGGTGTGCTATGGAACCAGAAGGCTGTTTGAACTTCTGAAACCTTGTGTTTTCTGATCCTCGTGTTCGACCGACAGTGGTGCCAAAGTACGAAAGGCTAGTGTGAGTGAGAAAAGGAGAGAGTGCGTGCAGACACTCAGTGGCGGTGGCACACGATGGATAGATTTTTTTTTAACCTGGCGAGATGCATCTCTCAGTCCCTTGGCCTCGGTGCAAGAGCGTGCCGAGAGCAACGATAGCAAATGACGTGCGAATGTTTTCTGCATCCAAAGGACATCCACACCCGTTGGAAGACGTTGGAAGACGTAAAGAGAGTTTTGTTCTCAGAGAACCCCATTAGTTGGATGTGTGAGGTACTTGTATTTCTCCTGGCCTTCCGTCAGCTGCTGTGAACGCCGTATGGTGTGTGTTCTGTTCTGTTCCCGATCTGTTAAGTGTGGTCCCGTGAACACGGACTGAGCTTGTGGTGTGCTTCACGAGAGTACTCGGAAGCAGAGTTCATCAGTGAGCTCGGGGTGTCACCACGAAGGGTGGAAGTTCTAATGTCTGTCTGGTAGCCATAAGAATGTGGTCTAATGCAGTTCTGTGTCCCGTGCTTGGATGGTCTTTATAAGAGTTGTCAGTGTTGGGAATTCTTAAATAGAATGGATGAAGGAGGAAGAGGAAGAGGAGGAGGAGGAGGAGGAGGAGGAGGAGGAGGAGTTGTCGTTGTTGTTGTTGTTGTTGTTGTTGTTGTTGTTACGAGGTATAATGACGAAAGACACGGCAGAAAAATTTTGCAGGGTTTATTTTCTGTTTTCAGTATGTGCAAAGCTGTGTGACTTTAATCTTTGGGGATCCAGGGAGGTTTTCTTCCATTTTCTCATCTGTATGTTTGGAAGGCTCCTTTTTAATTCTCAGCTGACTGACTGACTGATCGATTGGTTTTGTTTTTATGTCCTCTTCACACCCAACATAAGGCCCGAACTCACAGCCCAGCAATGAAGAGTCACCCGCTCCCCTGACCTAGCTGAGGGAGCCAGCCAGCCAAGTCACCCCTTTGATCCATTTTTGTTGTTGTTTATTTAAATGAAGCGGACATGCAACGTGTGCTCAGGGCAGAAACAGAGCACACACTTTGGGGGTTGACAGGGTCATTTGGAGCTTGGTAAATGTTAAAGCCTAGCTTCCCTGGGTGCCCAGGAGCAGGGTCCACAGCCGTTAAAAGTTGACAATGTCCTTTATCGATAGCCATCGAACAGATGATTTATTGAAAACACTAATCTATGGCAAAGATCGTTCTTTGGTCTGTGATCGGGATATAGGAAGAACCAGATGGCTACAGCTCCCACATCACAGACTTCATGTTTTAGTTGGACATAGAGGCAGGGAGGGAGGGAGGGAGGGAGGGAGGGAGGCAGGCAGGCCGGCCGGCAGGGAGGCAGGCAGGCAGGCAGGCTGGCCGGCCGGCCGGCAGGGAGGCAGGCAGGCCGGCCGGCCGGGAGGGAGGCAGGCCGGCCGGGAGGGAGGCCGGGAGGAAGGGAGGGAGGGAGGCAGGCAGGCCGGCAGGCAGGCAGGCAGGCCGGGAAGGAGGCAGGCAGGCAGGCCGGCCGGCAGGCAGGCAGGCCGGCCGGGAGGGAGGCCGGGAGGGAGGCAGGCAGGCAGGCAGGCCGGGAGGGAGGCAGGCCGGCCGGGAGGGAGGCCGGGAGGGAGGCAGGCAGGCAGGCCGGCCGGCCGGCAGGCAGGCAGGCAGGCAGGCAGGCAGGCAGGGAGGCAGGCAGGCCGGCAGGCAGGCCGGCAGGCAGGCCGGGAGGGAGGCAGGCAGGCCGGCAGGCAGGCAGGCCGGCCGGCCGGGAGGGAGGCAGGCCGGCCGGGAGGGAGGCCGGGAGGAAGGGAGGCCGGCCGGCAGGCAGGCAGGCAGGCAGGCCGGCCGGCCGGCCGGCAGGCAGGCAGGCAGGCAGGCAGGCAGGCAGGCAGGCCGGCCGGGAGGGAGGCAGGCAGGCAGGCCGGCTGGCCGGCAGGCAGGCCGGGAGGGAGGCAGGCCGGCCGGGAGGGAGGCCGGCAGGGAGGCAGGCAGGCAGGCCGGCCGGCAGGGAGGCAGGCAGGCCGGCAGGCAGGCAGGCAGGCAGGCAGGGAGGCAGGCAGGCCGGCAGGCAGGCAGGCAGGCAGGCAGGCAGGCAAGCAGGCCGGGAGGGAAGCCGGCCGGCCGGCCGGCCGGCAGGCAGGGAGGCAGGCAGGCAGGCAGGCAGGCAGGCAGGGAGGCAGGCAGGCCGGCAGGCAGGCCGGCAGGCAGGCCGGGAGGGAGGCAGGCCGGCCGGGAGGGAGGCCGGCAGGGAGGCAGGCAGGCCGGCCGGCAGGGAGGCAGGCAGGCCGGCAGGCAGGCAGGCAGGCAGGCAGGCAGGCAGGCAGGCAGGCAGGCAGGCCGGCCGGCCGGCAGGCCGGGAAGGAGGCAGGCAGGCAGGCCGGCAGGGAGGCAGGGAGGCAGGCAGGCAGGCCGGGAGGCAGGCAGGCCGGCAGGGAGGCAGGCAGGCCGGCCGGCCGGTAGGCAGGCAGGCAGGCCGGCCGGGAGGCAGGCAGGCCGGCAGGGAGGCAGGCAGGCCGGCCGGCCGGAGGGCCGGCAGGCAGGCCGGCCGGCAGGCAGGCAGGCAGGCAGGCAGGCAGGCCGGCCGGGAGGCAGGCAGGCCGGCCGGGAGGCAGGCAGGCCGGCGGGCCGGAGGGCCGGCAGGCAGGCCGGCCGGCAGGCAGGCAGGCAGGCAGGCCGGCCGGCCGGCCGGGAGGGAGGGAGGCCGGCCGGGAGGGAGGCCGGGAGGGAGGGAGGGAGGCAGGCAGGCAGGCAGGCAGGCAGGCAGGCCGGCCGGCCGGCAGGCCGGGAAGGAGGCAGGCAGGCAGGCCGGCAGGGAGGCAGGGAGGCAGGCAGGCAGGCCGGGAGGCAGGCAGGCCGGCAGGGAGGCAGGCAGGCCGGCCGGCCGGTAGGCAGGCAGGCAGGCCGGCCGGGAGGCAGGCAGGCCGGCAGGGAGGCAGGCAGGCCGGCCGGCCGGAGGGCCGGCAGGCAGGCCGGCCGGCAGGCAGGCAGGCAGGCAGGCAGGCAGGGAGGCAGGGAGGCAGGCAGGCAGGCCGGGAGGCCGGCAGGGAGGCAGGCAGGCCGGCCGGCCGGCAGGCAGGCAGGCAGGCCGGCCGGGAGGCAGGCAGGCCGGCCGGGAGGCAGGCAGGCCGGCGGGCCGGAGGGCCGGCAGGCAGGCCGGCCGGCAGGCAGGCAGGCAGGCAGGCAGGCCGGCCGGCCGGCCGGGAGGGAGGGAGGCCGGCCGGGAGGGAGGCCGGGAGGGAGGGAGGGAGGCAGGCAGGCAGGCAGGCAGGCAGGCAGGCAGGCCGGCCGGCCGGCCGGCCGGCAGGCCGGGAAGGAGGCAGGCAGGCAGGCAGGCCGGCAGGGAGGCAGGGAGGCAGGCAGGCAGGCCGGGAGGCAGGCAGGCCGGCAGGGAGGCAGGCAGGCCGGCCGGCCGGCAGGCAGGCAGGCAGGCCGGCCGGGAGGCAGGCAGGCCGGCAGGGAGGCAGGCAGGCCGGCCGGCCGGAGGGCCGGCAGGCAGGCAGGCCGGCAGGCAGGCAGGCAGGCAGGCCGGCAGGGAGGCAGGCAGGCCGGGAGGGAGGGAGGCCGGCCGGGAGGGAGGCCGGGAGGGAGGGAGGGAGGGAGGCAGGCAGGCAGGCAGGCAGGCAGGCCGGCCGGCCGGCAGGCAGGCAGGCAGGCCGGCCGGGAGGCAGGCAGGCCGGCAGGGAGGCAGGCAGGCCGGCCGGCCGGAGGGCCGGCAGGCAGGCAGGCCGGCAGGCAGGCAGGCAGGCAGGCCGGCAGGGAGGCAGGCAGGCCGGGAGGGAGGGAGGCCGGCCGGGAGGGAGGCCGGGAGGGAGGGAGGGAGGGAGGCAGGCAGGCAGGCAGGCAGGCCGGCCGGCCGGCAGGCCGGGAAGGAGGCAGGCAGGCAGGCCGGCAGGGAGGCAGGGAGGCAGGGAGGCAGGGAGGCAGGCAGGCAGGCCGGGAGGCAGGCAGGCCGGCAGGGAGGCAGGCAGGCCGGCCGGCCGGCAGGCAGGCAGGCAGGCCGGCCGGGAGGCAGGCAGGCCGGCCGGCCGGAGGGCCGGCAGGCAGGCAGGCCGGCAGGCAGGCAGGCAGGCCGGGAGGGAGGCAGGCAGGCCGGGAGGGAGGCAGGCAGGCCGGCCGGGAGGGAGGCCGGGAGGGAGGGAGGGAGGGAGGGAGGGAGGGAGGGAGGCAGGCAGGCAGGCAGGCAGGCAGGCAGGCAGGCAGGCAGGCCGGGAAGGAGGCAGGCAGGCCGGCAGGGAGGCAGGGAGGCAGGGAGGCAGGCAGGCAGGCCGGGAGGCAGGCAGGGAGGCAGGCAGGCCGGCAGGGAGGCAGGCAGGCCGGCCGGCCGGCAGGCAGGCAGGCAGGCAGGCCGGCCGGGAGGCAGGCAGGCCGGCAGGGAGGCAGGCAGGCCGGCCGGCCGGAGGGCCGGCAGGCAGGCAGGCCGGCAGGCAGGCAGGCAGGCAGGCAGGCCGGGAGGGAGGCAGGCAGGCCGGCAGGCAGGCCGGCAGGCAGGCAGGCAGGCCGGGAAGGAGGCAGGCAGGCAGGCAGGCCGGCAGGGAGGGAGGCAGGGAGGCAGGCCAGCCGGCAGGCAGGGAGGCAGGCCGGCAGGCCGGCAGGCCGGCAGGCAGGGAGGCCGGCCGGGAGGGAGGCAGGCAGGCAGGCAGGCCGGGAAGGAGGCCGGCAGGCAGGCCGGCAGGGAGGCAGGCAGGCTGGCAGGCAGGCCGGCAGGGAGGCAGGCAGGCTGGCCGGCCGGCAGGGAGGCAGGCAGGCAGGCCGGCCGGCAGGCAGGCAGGCCGGGAGGGAGGCAGGCAGGCCGGCTGGCCGGGAGGGAGGCAGGCCGGCCGGGAGGGAGGCCGGGAGGAAGGGAGGGAGGGAGGCAGGCAGGCCGGCCGGCCGGCAGGCAGGCAGGCCGGGAAGGAGGCAGGCAGGCAGGCCGGCAGGCAGGCAGGCCGGCCGGCCGGGAGGGAGGCAGGCCAGCCGGCAGGGAGGCAAAGAAAGAAAACGTGGCATCAGCGTACCTGGTGGGCACAGGTGGTGGATCGTGCAACTGTATCTCGTGGGTTGCGAGTTCGAGTCCCACGCTGGATGTAGCGCTTACTTACAATAAAATCTTTGAAAACCCATCCATAAATACAGGAATAAACAAAACATGGCATCAAAGGGGAGTAAGTGATTGATCGATAGGGGGTGGGGATGAAACGGGAATATGTGTGTAACCCGCAACATATTCTTGATCGACGCTGCTTTCACTATTTTGCCCCGATGACTTTTTCCACAAGCGGCGGTCCCACCTGAGCGGGCTCCCTTCATCTTAAGATGTTATGCAGCGAGAGGAAAGGCGTGAGAGGCAAAAGTTAGGCAGATCCATACAAATATAGAGACAATCATCGTTTCGGAGACCAGTAGCCAAAGCTCTGCCTCCGTTTAGGACCCAATGTCGTACTTAACCTCTTTAAAAACAAATAAATACCTAAAAACCAGGTAGGGTCGTTGGCTCGGATAAGGGAGGAAGCTGAAATGCAATCATGGAGAACCACATAGGGGGTTAAGAAGTTGCAAGCCAGAGCGATTTCACCACCCGTAGCCTTTGAAATGATGATTTGGTGTCTTCGGCTCTAAGAAGGTTTCCCACCGCTCGTCATGAAGTATCGGAACACCACAAGCGGATTCCCGTGCTACGAAAACCTCTCTGCCCACATAATCTGTAACAGCCGCATTCTCTCGTATCGTGTGAGTGTAGCGTCATTAGTTGCACCACTCTGCCGTCGTTTGACCTTCCAGCGGATCGCAATTTTCGTTTCTTTTGGTGTGCGTGTGGGTATGCGTATCAGGCTATCGAAAACGATCTAGCCACGTTCGGTCCTCTTTTTCTCATTTCTCATAGATGAGTGATGGCGTCAAAGGATACACCTCAGGAAACCCCAGATGGAAGAGAGGCAAAGGGAAGGGGATTCAGAGTGCTTCTGTGTCCCGTGCCGCCCCCCCCCAACACAGCAGTCTCCCCTCCCCCCCCCCCCCCCGCCGTTCCAGGTGTTGGAACAACCCGGAAGTGCCTGAATTAGGGGAGTTCTTTGACGGGGGGGGGGGGGGGGGGTTGGGGAGCACCAGTGTTTGGAAACATTGCAGGGCTTGCAAGGCTGTTGAGAAACCTCGAGTCAGTGTCGAAGGTACTTGGGGGGGGGGGGGAGGAAGAGGGGGGCGTGGGGTTTCTTTCTCTTTGAGGTGATGGAAATAGTTTGGAATGAACAGTGATGGTCCCATAGCTTTGTGAGTAGTAGACTAAGAGCCCGCTGAAGTGTACACACACATATACATTTATTTACTTATTACGTATGCATTCGTTCCAGTTGAGTGAGTGAGTGGGAGAGAGGGGGGTAGGGAGGGAGAGAATGGATCACCAAGCAGGCTCCAAGGTGTCACCACAGAGCCAGATGTGGGGGCTGAAATTCAAGAACCCCGAGATCATGACCTGAGGCAAGACTCGGGCACCTTACCGAGTGAGGCACCCAGGTGCCCTGAACTGTTCGCTTTTACAAGGATGGGAATATTTGGCATGCGAGTTGTGTTTCCAGTGTTAATAGGTGAGGCAACACATAGAATAGTAAATGCAGGCAGGCAGGCAGGCAGGCAGGCAGGCAGGCAGGCAGGCAGGCAGGCAGTCGATGTTTTCTTTTTCTTTCCCTTCTGGGCTTCAGAGGGGGATGGCGAGTGTGAGGGAGGGAGTTCATGACACTGGGCGTAGGTGTTCTTGTGAGCTGAGCGGCTTGGGAAGTTCCCCCGAACTACATGACCCCACAGGAGAACAGGAATTCCTTCTGGACAGCAAGAGAGTGGGCGACTAGCACCGCCTGAGTGTGGCAGAGCCTCAACTCTAAGTCGGGGTGGGGGAGCACTTCTGCCTTCCCATCTGGGTTCCAGGAAGGAGGGAAGCTGTCCTTCCGGTCCTGACCCTCCCTGTCTGTCCGGGGGCCCCTCAGCCGCAGAGGTGGTGTTTTGAG
This sequence comes from Prionailurus viverrinus, assembly GCF_022837055.1. Taxonomy (NCBI): domain Eukaryota; kingdom Metazoa; phylum Chordata; class Mammalia; order Carnivora; family Felidae; genus Prionailurus; species Prionailurus viverrinus. Next base: position 25,222 of record NW_025927553.1, read on the forward strand.
TTGTCCCTCTGTGGTCATCTTTTACACCAAATACTTCTGTTGAAGGTGCTTGGAGAATAACACAGGTTGAGATTTCCAAAATGATCTTGAGATCCTATTCTCTGCCCCTCCGCCCCTCCGCCCCTCCGCCCCTCCGCCCCTCCCGTGCGTGCGTGAAAACACCCCCCTCCCGCCCGCCCCCGCACACCCCCCCCTTCCCATTCCTTCTAACTACAACTGTTCCTATTTCCATCCATGTACTCCCAGACAGCTTCCTCAAGCCCCACCGCCCACCCCGTCGACCTCTTTGGGTAGTATAAAAGCGACCAACAGGCAGGGGGCGTCCGGGCACCACGGTGGTGGAGTGAGGGAGTCCGTGTGTGACGACTACGGGCCGATCGCAGCAGAGCGGCCGGGACGCAGCACCTGCCTCGCCGGCGCACGGCCTCGTCCCCAGGCACCTGGGTCAGTAGCGTTTCCCGGCTGGGGTGGGGGGAGGGGGACACGGAACGGAGGGCGCACCAAGAGGGCTCTGTGGATCGAACGGACGCCTAACCGAGACCCTCCTTCCTGCCACCAGATACCGTCTGTGGATGGTCGTCGTCTCGCCGTCACGCAGCCCCCACCAGTGCTACAACGAAAGAAACGGGTGTCCAGGATAGTAACGCAAACGAAGGCGGGGCCGATCCGATCGGGGGAAGCGGCGACAGGAGTGGAGGTGGGAGGAAAAAAAAAAAAAAAATCACGGGAAGAAAGGACAGGCGTGGGCCAGGGCGGTGGCGCCGGGGGGCAGCGGGTCAACGCTCGTCATCGAACCCGGGGACTCGGGTGGCCGACCTCACCGGGCCCAGAGTCGCTAGCGATCCACGGGTTTCCTAAACTTTGGGGTAGACGGCCGCGGCGGAGTCCAGCGTGCCGGTCAACCTCGGGGACCAGGTCAACGGACCCCCAGCTCCGCAGATCCCAGGTCACGGGGCTCGGCCGTGCTGGTAGAACTCGGGTCTCCTCGAGTCCCGGGCACTCAGGCAACCGGGGTTCGGGTCGACCCCGGGGCTAAGGGGTCGGGACTCGGGGCTCAGGTGACCGTGTCCCTGGCCCCCAGCGTGCCGGTCCGCGGTGTGCCGGTCGACCTCGGGTCTCAGATCCGCAGATCCCAGCGTCCCCGGCTCCCAGCGTGCCGGCCGACCTCAAGTCCCAGGTCACCGGGTCCCCCGGCTCCCGGCATGCCAGTCGACCTCCAGCGCCAAGCCCCAGGTCACCAGTCCGCGGGGCCCCGGTCCCCGGTGTGCCGGTCGACCTCGAGCGTCAAGCGCCGAGCCTCGGGGTCCTCAGCCCCCCAGCGTGCCGGTCGGCCTCGAGTCCCGGGTCGCCATGTCCCCGGTCCCCCGTTCCGCTGGTCGACCTCGAGTCCCACGTCGTCGAGTTTCCCCAGTCCGTGGATCCCCGGCCCCCGGCTCCCGGCGTGCTGGTCGACCTCGAGCGCCGAGTCACCGGGTCCGCGGCTCCCCGGCGTGCTGGTCGACCTCGAGCGCCAAGCGCCGCGTCTCGGGGGGAGGGGGGGGCGGCCCCGGCCCCGGCCCCGGCCCCGGCGTGCTGGTCGGCCGCGGGTCCGCGGTCCCCGGCGTGCTGGTCTACATCAAACGCCAAGCGCCGCGTCTCAGGGTCCTCGGCGTGCTGGTCGACCTCAAATCCCAAGTCGCCGAGTCGCTGAGTCGCCGGGTCTCCCAGTCCGCGGTGCGCTGGTCGACCTCGAGTCCGCGGGTCCCCGGCGTGCTGGTCGACCTCGAGCGCCAAGCGCCGCGTCTCGGGGGGAGGGGGGGGGCGGCCCCGGCCCCGGCGTGCTGGTCGGCCGCGGGTCCGCGGTCCCCGGCGTGCTGGTCTACATCAAACGCCAAGCGCCGCGTCTCAGGGTCCTCGGCGTGCTGGTCGACCTCAAATCCCGAGTCGCCGAGTCTCCCAGTCCGCGGTGCGCTGGTCGACCTCGAGTCCGCGGGTCCCCGGCGTGCTGGTCGACCTCGAGTGCCAAGCGCCGCGTCTGGGGGGGGGGGGGGGTCCCTGGCCCCTGGCCCCGGCGTGCTGGTCGCCCGCGGTCCCCGGCCCCCGGCCCCCGGCCCCCGGCCCCCGGCGTGCTGGTCGGCCTCGCGTCTCGGGTCGCCCTGTCTCCCGGTCCGCGGTCCGCGGGTCGACCTCGAACGCCAAGCGCCGCGTCTCAGGTCGCCCGGTCCCCGGTGTGCCGGTCGACCTCGAGCGTCAAGCGCCGAGCCTCGGGGTCCTCAGCCCCCCAGCGTGCCGGTCGGCCT
>NW_025927553.1:35000-37404 GCF_022837055.1 Prionailurus viverrinus
ACCCCCGGGAGAGACACCCACCCGGGGGAGGCGATTGATCGGCAAGCGACGCTCAGACAGGCGTAGCCCCGGGAGGAACCCGGGGCCGCAAGTGCGTTCGAAGTGTCGATGATCAATGTGTCCTGCAATTCACATTAATTCTCGCAGCTAGCTGCGTTCTTCATCGACGCACGAGCCGAGTGATCCACCGCTAAGAGTCGTACGAGTTTTTGTGATCGCCGGGAGGGCCAACCCCAAAAAGGGGCGCCCCCCCAACCTGGCACAGCACATCCCCGAAGGGTGCCTCCGGCCGGCCAGCAAGAGACAACAAAGACCAGACTCCGAGAGGTCGGAAGGGTTGGAACGACAGGGCAAGTCCGGCAAGCCCGCCCCGCCACGCGGACGCGCGGGGCGAGCTCGGAACAACCCCACAGGCGCCCAGGGGGTTCCCGCCTGTCCCCTCCCCCCACACACACCCCCAAGGGACACGGGGCGCACGCACACGCACACGCTCACGCACCACCCGGCAGCCGCCGGGCAAGCCCCCTCCCGGCAACCGGGGAGGGCCGTGGCGTGGGCGCAAGCGCGGCGGCACCCCGGCCTGGGGCGCGGCAGGGGGCGGGCAGCGGAGTCTGGAGGAGACACGGGAAGACCAGCCTCCACGGCTCCCCACGGGCCCGACCGCCCCCGACCCGAGGCGGACGGGCGACCCCCCAAGGGTCTTTAAACCTCCGCGCCGGGACGCGCTAGGTACCTGGACAGGGTGGAGGCGGGCGAGGTGGGTGGGGGACGAGGGAGCAGCCCGCAACACCGCCAACCACCTCGACGCCGACCCCCCCGGGGCCGCGGCCAGACCCACATAAGGGCAAACCGAGAGCCCCGACGCTGCCGGCCCGTGACGGAGGCTCCGACGGGGCTAACCCGCCCCCACAGGACCGCCGCCGCCCGACGCCCCCCGCTTCCACCCCGCCCCCACGACCCCCACACGACCCTTCTCCTCCCCCCCCCATCCAGGGCCACCAGGGCCGACCGGCCCCGGCCCCGCCCTCACTTCCGAGCAACACCTTCCCCGTGGCACCGACCAACCCTCACCGTCCCCTCCCCCGCACCCGCGGCCCAGGCCCCCCCCTGCGGGAGGGGGGCTGCGGCGGGAAGCGGGGCACGAGCGGGCAAGGGCGTGGGGGTGGCGGTTCGGGGAGGAGGCGGGGAAGGAGACGGAAAGCCGGACCCGGACCGGACCCGGGGCCTGAAGGGAGGGCTTAAGGAAGGGGGGGTAAAGGTCTGGCAGGCTAGGGCAAGAAGAGAGGCGCGCAAGGCAGGAAGACGGCCCGGGGGGACGGACCCCCCCCCCGACGGAGCAGAGAGCCATCCAGGGCGGGCGGCGGGAGGCGGCAGGCGGCGGGGCACCCCGCGTGAGCCGAGGCTCCGAGGCCCCCCGGGACAGGCGAGAACCCGACCGGGGAGACGCCGCGGGGACCCGCCGCCACGCCGCGCATCCCGAGACGCGCCGTGGCCAGGGCGCCAGCGCGGGCGGCGCGGCCGACCGGGTTACGACCGGCGCCGAAGGCGAAGAAGGCGGGGGGGGGGGGACACACTCGAACCCCCCCAACCCTCGGACCCACCTCCGCGGGGGAAGGCGAGGCGAGGGCGCGGGGGGGGGGGAAGCGCGCCAGCGGGGGGTGGAGAGGAGGGCGAAGGCCCGGCCAGGGACGGCGGGGGACGCCGCAGCGGCTCCCGCGGCGCCTCCAGGCAGAGGCCTCCGCCCTTTCCCCACACCCCCTCCGACCGCCCCCCTCCCCCACAAAGGCCCCTCAACGCCCTCCCTCGCTCTCTCGTCCCTCGCGACCAGCGGGCCGGCACCGCACCGACCCGCCCGCGCCGCACGGGTGGGCAAGGCACGCAAGCGGAACGGGGGGGAGGGCCCGACCGCTGCGCTCTCTCGTTAATGATCCTTCCGCAGGTTCACCTACGGAAACCTTGTTACGACTTTTACTTCCTCTAGATAGTCAAGTTCGACCGTCTTCTCAGCGCTCCGCCAGGGCCGTGGGCCGACCCGGCGGGGCCGATCCGAGGGCCTCACTAAACCATCCAATCGGTAGTAGCGACGGGCGGTGTGTACAAAGGGCAGGGACTTAATCAACGCAAGCTTATGACCCGCACTTACTGGGAATTCCTCGTTCATGGGGAATAATTGCAATCCCCGATCCCCATCACGAATGGGGTTCAACGGGTTACCCGCGCCTGCCGGCGTAGGGTAGGCACACGCTGAGCCAGTCAGTGTAGCGCGCGTGCAGCCCCGGACATCTAAGGGCATCACAGACCTGTTATTGCTCAATCTCGGGTGGCTGAACGCCACTTGTCCCTCTAAGAAGTTGGGGGACGCCGACCGCTCGGGGGTCGCGTAACTAGTTAGCATGCAGAGTCT
>NW_025927554.1:0-12500 GCF_022837055.1 Prionailurus viverrinus
GATTTGAGCCCTGAGCTGGGTTCTGCACTGACAGTGCAGAGCTCCCCTTTCCCCCCACCTCTCAAAATAAAGGAATTAACCTAAGAGGAAAAAAAGAACTCCATAAAAAAAAAAAATTAAAAAGAAGGCAGGCAGGCAGGTGGAAAAGAAGAGAGAAAAAACACAAAAGACTATATGGTCAATCGCTATTCTTGGTGTGTTTATGTCAATACTGAAGCCATGTCTGTTAACACTGGACTTATTTTACAAACAAATTAGTTTCATTGGGCTATCTTTGACAGGAATGGAGGGGTCTCGATAGAAAAAGATTATATTTCAATAGCTCTTTGGTGGATGTTAAATTCTAGTTCTGGTTAATTATTTTCTTTGACTGTTTGTTGTTTGCCTTTAAAACTGGGCTGGATCCTGAATCCTGGTTTCCTCCAATATCTGACTATGACTCTTCACACTCAGGCTTCCAATCCTCTCCCATCCTCTATCTTACCATCCTGAAGAACTCAAATGGCCCTTTTCCCTGAAGCCCTGCAAAGGAAAGCTGAACAACTGGAGATAAACTTCAGAGAAATTGCCACAGTTGTAGACAATCTGTGTGCCTGTTGCTCTACGGGCCATTCAGAACGAGACATTTGCTGCTGTTGTGTTTTTGTTGTTTTAAAGTAGGCTTCACCACGCCCAGTGTGGAGCCCAACTGGAGCCTTGAGCTCACGACCCTGGGATTGAGACCTGAGTGAAGAGCCAGACTTGAATACTGAACCTGAACCCACTGAGCCACTCAGGATCCCCCAAAATGAGACATTTGAACTACATGCCAGAAAAATCGGTCAGATTGCCCCCTGCCTGCTCACACTCCAGCTGAGGATGCTTCGAGCCTGGCATCTAGACACCTTCTCACTGACCACACTTGGGACTTAGACACTGGGTTTATAAGTTGTTCTAACCATTAACCCGTGGTTTTCTTTTCTTTCTGTAGAAATACCTCTTATTAGTTACCTGATTGCTGAACGAGGCAGAGTCAAAGCTAGTTCACGAACACTCTGCTGCACCTGTATTAGCTCCTCTTTAGAAATAAGAACCCACATTTTCTTTGTATTTTTATAAGTTTCTTAATATTTACTTTTGAGAGGGGGTGGGGGGAGGGAGACCCATAATCTGTAGCTGGCTCCAGGCTCTGAGCTGTCCGCACAGAGTCTGATGCGGGGCTCGAAATCACGAATGGCGAGATCCTGACCGGAGCCAGAGTCCGATGCGTAACCCACGGAGCCACCCAGGTGCCCCAGCAATAAAAGCCCACATAAACAGGGGCACCTGGATGGCTCAGTTCGGTAGAGCGCGTAGCTCTCGATCTTGGGGTTGTAAGTTCGAGCCCAACGTTGGGTGTAAAGGTTACTTAATAAGATTAAAAAAAACATAAAAGTAAAATCAGACAGCAATTCACTTGGGTACAGTAAGAGGCCCTTGACCACCACAACCTTCCCCTTCGCGCCCCCCGCCCCCCCCAAGGTGGTTATAACATTGGGTTTGACTATACTGTTACTATTTCTTAGAATACACTTGGGGAGAAAACTCAGGATATGATGCAGTACCAAACTATGCAGAAAAATATCCAAGATCTCAGATAGGAACTATCTCTGATACCCACCCCCACCCCCACCCCCACCCCCCACCCCCAATTAGCACAAGGGAGCAAAAGTTGTGCCCTGCACCCTGTCAAATCCTTCCCTTCCAAAGCCCCTGCCACACCCTAATTCGGCTTGAAATAGTTTCAGAAGGTGGCCCCCCACCCCTGTTCCATAAAAGTGGAACGAGGGATTGACAATGGAAACTTATAAAGGGGAAGAAAACTTTACACCTCTGACTCCATGTTGCTTCGATTCCCTTCACAACCTCTGTGTAGCCCTGCACCTCGGCCTGTGACAGGTGAGATTTACAGAAACTGTTCTCACCGGGGGAGATAAACGGATAGCCCGAGCCCGAGCCATCACCCATCATCGTCCCCATTCCTTACCATTGGGAAATGATCCAAACTCCAGAGGCTGGGGGTGAGTGTGGGGGGCGGGGAGTGGGGAGTGGGCAATTGAAACTGTGCCACGGAGGGTTAAGGAGGCTGACGCTCGCTCTCTCTCGCAGACAACCTAAATCTTGTTCTTCAGAGAACTATTTGCCCCTAATCAGCTATTGTGTCTTTTCAGGTCCCACAGACAAACTCTAGCTGTCTCTGAAGAGGCCTGGACTCAAGGTCCACCGATATGCTTGCAGCTATAAGCCAGCACAGCCCTGAGAGAAAGAGCCTAAGTCGCCATCCAGGTTATACCAGCTCTCGGGGCATACCCACAGCCCCTTCTCCGTGTCCTAAGGTAACCTGCTGACATCAGGGACTAAATGTTGCCTCGTTCTCATGTGAAGTCTCCGCCCCTAAGTAAACCTGGGGATATGCATGACAGGTATGTTTCCTCAATGTGGGTGCTCCATCTTTCCTCATCAATAATCACAGATGTGCCTTCCCTTGTATCAACAGGTATGTAAAGGATTCTTGGGATGTCATTCTTTTGTCAATTCAAGTCTATTCCAATGTTGCACTGGCTCCTTCAAATTGTCCTTGTTGAAAGTGTGTTGCTGTCCCTGTCTCTCTGTTAAAAATGCTTTGCCAAATACAAAGGCAGACCATCTGAGCCAAGCACATGAACTATGTCTGCTGGTCAATGGAACTTACAGAGAACATACGTCACTTTTGAGTTTCCACCATTTATGTTACAATACGTTCGCCCCAACGAGGAACCCTAGGTGGTTCAAAGACACATATGTGTGCTTACACACACACACACACACACACACACACACACACACTCACTCACTCTCATACCCAGCAAGGAGGGACACACCCAGGGCCTACAAGACAGTCACCTGGCACTGAGGGGACATAAAAACATCAAGTTGATCATCCGTGATTTCTGAGGAAAGATTATCGACCAAGACGGGGAAATGATAAAGGAAATCCTAAACTTTTAATGTTGGTGGTCTCCCAGGGAAGCTATATATGTAATATTTACCGAGGTCAAAGGGGACTCTAGAAAACCTCAAAGCATGAGCTCTTTTTCTGTCCTGAGCACAGATTGTATGTCTGGTTTGTTTAAAAAAAAAAAAAATTTTTTTTTTAAACATAACTAACTAAAAAAAGGGGGCTTCCAAAGGGGGCTTATAAAGAGGAGGGAAACAAAAGAAAACAATACAAAAACCTTCCTGGTCGCCATAAGATTGAAGTCATACAGCCTTGCACATACTAAAAACAGAAGATAAAGTCCGTAACTTTCTGGAATGTGTTCTTTCTCCTCATGGTGATTCCTAACATCTGCGCCCCCCCCCCCCCCGGCCCCGTGCCCTGTTTATCCTTTTTTTTTTTTTTTTTTTGGTAAGCTGTATGTATGCCCAATGTGAGGTCTTCCCCAGATGACTGACTTGTTTGTGAAGATTGCATATCCCCGTCAGCCCTCCTAACTTGGGCTCCAATGAAACTCTTTTCCCTTCCTCTTTAAAATTGTTTTTAAAAGGCTCATTCATTTTGCATCGACATAGGGTAAATGCTATAAAAGGTAAACAAGACATAGTGAGGGGACAAACTGGGAAAGGTGGACAGCGTTTAAAAGATGCTTTTAAATGCTACACTTCTTCCTGCCTTTCCTTCACAGGTAGGACAGCACCTACACGTACTGTCGTTGGCAATGGTCATCGGCCTAGAGAGGAAGAAACCATTCCATAGTTTTCCACACGGCGGATGAGAAGGCCCTCTCGGACCAAATCCAGGAACTCCCTTACTGTGAGCCAAGGACCGGTGTTTTGTCGTTTTCCCTTTCAAGTTGTGGTTAGAAGTAGAAGTAGACATCACCTACAATTGAGATTTTTCACCATATATAAGCGTAGAGCTCAGTGGTATTAGGTGCAACATTCACGTCCTCCTCGTTGCGTTCTCTCTTTCCATTCCATTTGTTGTAGTGTTTTAAGATTTATGTTTTTATTTTTTTAATTTTTTTTAATATATGAAATTTATTGTCCAATTGGTTTCCATACAACACCCAGTGCTCATCCCAAAAGGTGCCCTCCTCAATACCCATCACCCACCCCTCCCCTCCCTCCCACCCCCCATCAACCCTCAGTTTGTTCTGTTTTTAACAGCCTCTCTTATGTTTTGGCTCTCTCCCACTCTAACCTCTTTTTTTTTTTTTTTTTTTTCCTTCCTTCCTTCCCCCATGGGTTTCTGTTAAGTTTCTTAGGATCCACATAAGAGTGAAACCATATGGTATCTGTCTTTCTCTGTATGGCTTATTTCACTTAGCATCACACTCTCCAGTTCCATCCACGTTGCTACAAAAGGCCCTATTTCATTCTTTCTCATTGCCACGTAGTATTCCATTGTGTCTATAAACCACAATTTCTTTATCCATTCATCAGTTGATGGACATTTAGGCTCTTTCCATCATTTGGCTATTGTTGAGAGTGCTGCTATAAACATTGGGGTACAAGTGCCCCTATGCATCAGCACTCCTGTACCCCCTGGATAAATTCCTAGCAGTGCTATTGCTGGGTCATAGGGTAGTCTATTTTTAATTTTGTGAGGAACCTCCACACTGCTTTCCAGAGCGGCTGCACCAATTTGCATTCCCACCAACAGTGCAAGAGGGTTCCGCGTTTCTCCACATCCTCTCCAGCATCTATAGTCTCCTGATTTGTTCATTTGGGCCACTCTGACTGGCGTGAGGTGATATCTGAGTGTGGTTTTGATTTATATTTCCCTGATGAGAAGCGACGTTGAACATCTTTTCATGTGCCTGTTGGCCATCCGGATGTCTTCTTTACAGAAGTGTCTTTTCATGTTAAGATTTATGTTTTTAATGTTTACTTATTGGTTTAAGGGGGGGGGGTGGGAGGGAGGGAACCCAAGCAGGCTCCGCACTGTCCGTGCGAGAACCCAACGCAGGGCTTGGTCTCACGAACCCTGAGATATGACGTGAGTCAAAATCAAGCGTGGGATGCTTCACCCACTGAGCCACCCAGGCACCCCACCCATTCCATTTGTTTTAAAGACACAAACGTTGCAAACGTGTTTTTTTTTTTTCCAACTTTTATTTATTTTTGAGATAGAGAAAGAGCATGAATGGGGGAGGGTCAGAGAGAGGGAGACACAGGTTCTGAAGCAGGCTCCAGGCTCTGAGCTGTCAGCACAGAGCCCGACGTGGGGCTTGAAACTCACGGACCGTGAGATCATGATCTGAGCCAAGTCGGACACTTATCCGACCGAGCCCCCCCAGCGGCCCCACAACCTTTTTTATTTTTTTTAAAGTTTGTCCATCCATGCCTTCATTCCTTCATTCATTTTTCACATTCTCTTCACTCGATGTGGGACTTGAAGTCACAACCCTGACAGAGGTCAAGAGTCCAAGAGTCGCATGCTCTTCTGAGTGAGCCAGCCAGGAGCCCCTTCCATTCCATGATTTGAAACAACCCAGGATCCTGACTCAGACTCCCAAATTGACGGATGAGAGCCCCACCCACGCCCTCTAGGCCATCTGTGGGGCTGTTTCATGTGTGTCCATCTTCCTTCCTCCTTTTAGTGGCACGTCAAAGGTTGCGTGTGAAACAGCCAGTGACTGTGGAATGAAACTGTACTCCGTTTCCCTTTGGAAGCAGGTGGGAGAGGGAGGACAGGTCAATGGCTAATCAATAGAGTGTTAGTGTTGCTTTACAGGAGTGTGCCCGCTGGGACCATCACCCGGGGTCACAATTGTCCCCTGTCAGGCCTCCCTCACCCTCTATCCCTTATTGCTCCATGCCTGTGTTTGGCCTCTGAACCCTAAGACCCCACCATCACGTGTTTCATGCACCCCCCTAACTCTGACTCGGCAGGCCACGCCACGCCACACCATGCCGCTCGCTCGCTCGCTACGCCCGCCAACTCCTTACCCTTCCACGTACCTGCACCCCCCACCCCTGGAAGGCATTATAGTAAGATATCATCCTCCACATCCATGATTCTCAAACGGTTTATTGAGGTTTCCTGGGTTAGGAAAAGGAGGGGACTCTCTTTCTTCCAGAGAAGGCAAGTTCTTCAGACATCATCTTCTCCCTCCCCCTTCTCTCCCCCCCCCCTTCTCTCTTCCCCCCCCCCCCCCTTTCCTCCCTTTCCTCCCAGTAGTTCAGAAATTTCAGCCTAAGGGTTGGGGGAGTTGAAGAAAGCCATTCAATGGAGAGAAGCCCCAGGCTCAGACTTTAACAGAAAGCTTTCTGCATTTGAACGAAGGGGTTGAATGAGGCCGATTAGAATGAATCGCCCTGAACCTCCCTTCCACTGCCACTCCCATCCCCGCCCCCACCCCTGCCGCACCCCCCACCCCCCACTCCCACCCCCCACGAGTCCTCCAGTGGTTTGGGGAACTGAAGGCTGCGGGTGGGCAGGGGGTGGGGGCGCGTGCATCCTAAGCGGCAAAGTAGGCCCCTGGTCCACAGGAAAAATACAAAGTCTATGTACCGAAATCTGTTGCGTCTGTATACGCCGATAATGACACCGCAGAAGACAAATTAGAAAAGAAAAGAAGAGAAAAGAAAGAAAAGAAAAGAAAAACAAACAACCCCCCAAAAACAATCCCACTTACAACGGTACCAAAAATAATAATGAAGACCACGAAAAGAAATAAAGGAACAAAGAAACATCGGGCACGAGCGAGCGGGTCTCCCTGTACGTCAGCTACGTTAGAGGGTCCCTCTCCTAGAGGCCCCTTCAGCTCAACGGTGGGCTGCGGTGTCCCTGTCTCTAGCCCGATTCATCTTGGTGCGAGGACCCTAAGTGGCCAAGGCAGGCCCCCGGTCCACGGGAAAAAATCATGCTCTGGGTCCAGCGGAGTTGTGTGTCTCGGGCACAGCGGTCAAGGGGTTGGCGAGATGTGTGTGGAGGAGAGGAGGTATCTGTTCCGGGGCCGCCCTCCCGGGCACCGCTCTGGCTGAGAAGAGGGCAGTGGGGGCGCGGCCTGGACCTGGACGACAGTTACTGCCTGCTCCTGGGCTGAGGGCTGAGGGTAGTGGGGCAATGCCCACGCTGGCTCCTGTGACGCAGTTCGTCCTGGGCACCTTCTGTGGTTTCTGTGCAGGTGCCGGTTGCCGTGATGACCGAGGAGGCTAAACTCCTCTCTCCGCCTGGTTTGTTCAGACGCCCGATCCTCCCGTGTTTCTCGGTACGTGGACTGACCCGCCACCCTCCCATGCCACCAGACCCCTTGTGCCAATATCTCCTGTTTCAGAGTGCTTTCGCCTTGTCCGGAAAGTAAACAAACAACACTCGCAGATACCCACCCCGCGAGAGAACAAAGAGACGTCCGGCCCCGAGCGAGCGAGTGGGTCGCCCTTGTGCCTCAGTGTACTTTAGAGACTCGGTCTCTTAGAGACACCTGAAGCTCAACGATGGGTTGCGGTGTCCCTCCCTGTCTCTGGCCCGGTTCCATCCCCGGACGAGTCCCACAGTCTCTTTGCACGACGACGACGACGACGACGACGACGACGACGACACCACCCCGCTCGCTCACGTGAGCCGGAGGCAACGTGCTAACGGGACCGGAGGGTGGCACTGTGGATTCAAAGTGACCTACGCGCCGAAGCGTCTGTAAACGTGGTGTCCAGAAACCTTGGACGTTGCCGTGCCCTGGATGAAATCGTCGCTCTGGAGACTCGGGCACGTGTCGCCCACCTTCTCTACGTTCTTCCTACCTTTAGCCTCCCTGTGTGTGTTTGCCCGACATCTTGCCTGATGGTTCACGGAGGAATGAGACACCCATCCGGCAAGAGCTGATGCTCCACTCACCACGGCACATGACTGACGGAAAAGAATACGCACGGGCCCGCACTCATCTTACCCTTCGTTCTCCACCGTGTCAGAAAAACATGTGGCCTGCCTTCCTCCTGTCCAAGCCAAACTGGAAGGAAGACTTAGATGTAAAGGAAACGTTAGAGAAGCTTTCAAAAAGTAGCAGCAAGCAAGCAAGCAAGCAAGCAAAGTAAACCACCCACCCCTACCCTCCTGCCCAGCAGGTGCAAGAAGCGTGCGCGGAGCACTCTCCTCCTTTTCTCCCTGGAGGTTCCCCCCCCCCCCCCCCCCCAGGATGTCTTTCCTACGCCACCAGGGGAGTGACATTCTTATCCTCAAGGACAGGAGGAGAAGTGGAGAGAATTCTAGAGGAGAAAAGATCTTGGTTGGTTGGTTTCGTTGGTTTTAAAATCCTCCTCATCCTTTAGCCTCCCCATGTAGTTCAGTTAGTCGTCCACCGTCGCTTCTCCTTGTTCAACCCCAATATACAAGCGTTGAGGTCTGGCCACTTCTCAGGGTCTTGGTTTACCTCAGGAGGGGCTCTACCTGTCACGTGAAACTTGTAGGAAATCAATGTGTCAGCTCCTTGTACGGTTAGCCTGTCTCGTGTCAGTGTCACCCTCAGGGTCACCTGCAAACCCTAAGAGGGTGGAGGCATAGGGTGTGTCTCGGTGACACCTTCCTTCTCCCTGCCGGCCCCCCCCCCCCCCCCCCCCTTTGGACTGTAGGGTCCCTCTGGGAACCGGGACATTTTTAGTGAGTGGCTATTAACTCCTTCCGTTCTCCATCTCCCGCCGCCGCCGCCGCCGCCGCCCGCCGCCGCCGCCGCCGCCGCCGCCGTAGTAGTAGTGTGTTTATTGAGGACAGTAATGGTGAAAGCCATATTCTTGTCGCTTGCCACGCCGTGCACTTGCACCCATGTTCCCCGTAGCTGTTTGTGGTCTTTGGACTTCGTCGTGGCCCCGTGCGACAAAGGACTTTGCTTAAGCTTTATCCGTGGTCGTTCGTTTATCCATCACCCCCTTTCTGCCCCCCCCCCGCAGCTTGGTTTGTAATGTTTCCGAGAGAGACGTTCCCCCGCTTGACCCGACAGAATAAAAATGGCTCGTCCGGGGGCGCCTGGGGGGCTCGGTCGGTTGAGCGTCCGACTTCGGCTCACGTCATGATCTCGCGGTCCGTGGGTTCAAGCCCCGCGTCGGGCTCTGTGCTGACAGCTCAGAGCCTGGAGCCTGGTTTGGATTCTGTGTCTCCTCTCTCTCTGACCCTCCCCCCGTTCATGCTCTGTCTCTCTCTGTCTCAAAAATACATAAATGTTAAAAAATTAAAAAAAAAAAAAAAAAAAAAAAAAAGGCTCGTCCGTCCGTTGTTGTCTGGGAGTACTCTCTCGCGTGGTTTCGGTTTGACCGTCCGTCTCCCTCCCTCCCTCCCTCCCTCCCTCCCTCCCTCCCTCCCTGCCCGCCGAAATGTGTCTAAGTCCTCCCTCCCGGAGCGCGGGCGCCGCCTGGCCGCTCTGGGCCGCCCGTGCCTCACGGGCGCCCGCGGCCCGCCCGGTGTGTGCGGGGAATTTTCCGCGCACGTCCGCCTCGGCCGGCCGGGGAGTCGAGTGGCCGGTCTGCCCCGCCCTTTCCAGCGGCAGCCGCCCCGATGCATTTTTCGAGTGTCCCTTGGGCTGCCGGGGTCGCGCCGTGCCGGCCGGGAGCTCCCGAGGCGGACGCCCTCCGCCGGCCTGGGACCGAGAGGCGGCATCCGGAGTGGGCCGGGACGAGATCGGGCGGCCGGGGCCGCCGGCTGTGCGCCCTCACGTCCCCGAGATCGCGAGCTGTCCCCGCTGACGTTTCGGTCGGTTGTCGGGCGCCACCTGGCGGCCGCTTTTATATAGCGTTTCCCCTCCGGAGCGTCGGCGACGTCGGCAAGGGATGCGATTTGGTCGCGGTGTCCGGGGCGGAGTTCCAGAAGGCCGGCGACGTTGGCGTGATCGTCCCGCTGTCGTCGGGGCGCCGGCGGCTGGTGCACTTGCCGGAGATTGAACCTCCGGGTATATGGGGGAGTAGTGGCGGCGCTCCCTGGGAGCGAGCTGGGGTGGGGGGCTGCCCGGACGGGTCGACCAGCACCCCCGCCGGTGCTTTCCTCCCCCAACCCCTCGACCGCGGGGGACCGCGGGGACCTCCCGGGGCCGCCACCCGGAGACTGTGGCCACGTCGGTCGCTCGTCGGTCCTTCCCTGCCAGGCGTCTTTTGTCTTCCTCCCGCGTCGCGGTCGGGCCGGGCTGGGCCGGGCCGGGCCGGGCTGGGGCCGGTGAGGACCGTCCTGAGCTTGAGGGGAAGCCCGCGGAGGGCGCCGTGGGCCCGGGAGGGGGCACGCGTGGGGCTCCCGGTCGTTGGACCCGATTTTCTCCCCAGATTTTCCGAGGCCCGCTGCGGAGTTGGGGACCGGGCCGGGCCGCGAGGGGAGGCCCGTATAGGGCGCCAACGCCGGGCGCGCCCGCGATCCCCGTTGAGGTCCCGCCGTCGGGGGCGCCTCCGCGGAATTCAACCCCCCCCCAAAACAGTCCCCAGCCGGGGGTCGGGGACTGGCACGGGGCCGGTCCTTGCGAGGGCCGGGGAGGCTTCCGCAGGCGACAGCGCGGAGTGTTTTATTTTTCTAAGTCCCGACCAGGGAGACGACCCGTGCACGGGCGAACGTGTAACGGGGCAGGCCTACCCGGCCAGCCCCTCCCCTCCCAATCCCGCGATTCCCTGGTCGGTCGGTCGGTCGGTCGGTCGGTCCTGGGGTCGACCAGATGGCCCCCGGGGACTTCCGGGGGGGGGGGGGTTGCTTGGCGGCGATGGGAAGATGCTTGGGGCCCGTGGCCGGGCCAGGGTCCCAGAAGGTCCCAGTGACCTGTGGGCTCGGCCCCGCCTGCCAACGCGGTTATTTTTGTCTCCTCAAAGGAGTGCTTTTTGCTGCCAGGTAGTGCTGACACGTTCTGATGTGGCGGTTGTCATCCTGTAAGAGAGACTTGGGCCTCGTCGTCGCTGGCGTGGCTCCGGCTTGGTGGTGACGCTGAGCCGGACCCGACTCCGCCCTTGCCTGCCTGCTTGCTCGAGCCGTCTGCCTTGGGCCTGCGTGCCGGCTCTTGTGCATCCAGGTGTGGTCCAGGCTGTGGTGCCACCTCCGGTCTCTGGCACCCGAGGGCAGCGTGGGGAGGCGGCGTGGGTCTTCTACCCTGTGCGCCCCCCCGCTGCGGGCACCCGGCCGCGGTCGTGACAAACCCACCCTTGCAAGGCTCCGTGCCGCGTGTCAGGCGTTCCCCTTTTCCCTTGTG
Organism: Prionailurus viverrinus; assembly: GCF_022837055.1. NCBI lineage: Eukaryota > Metazoa > Chordata > Mammalia > Carnivora > Felidae > Prionailurus > Prionailurus viverrinus. The sequence continues at coordinate 11,148 of NW_025927554.1, forward strand.
GGTTGTCCGGCTGCCTGTTCCCTGGGAGAGGTGGGGGAGGGGGTGCTGGCGAGGCTGAAGCAGGCCCTCCTCTGGTCGCTGTCCTCGCTGGGCGTTTCCCCAGCCCCCCCTCACCCCAGGACTGCCTTGTGTTGGCGGTAACCGATCGATGTGGTGATCTCGCGCTCTCCCGGGCCGGGCCTAAGCCGTGTCAGACGAGGGACGGACACTCCTGGCGGGTGGGGCCGCTCTTCTCGTTCTGCCTGCGGGCCCCATGCTCCTCCTTCCCGCCTGTGGGCGGTGCAGGGGGGTGCAGAGGGGTGCGGACTCCGGCCCGACCCCGGCCTCCCGTGGCTTGCGGGACTGGGGTCAGCTGACGCAGCGGACACTCTCGCTGGCCTCTCCTGGCTGTGTGTGGTGGGTGGCCTCCTCCCCGTGGTGGGGGGGGCCGCACCCGATGCCACGCTGCTCACCGCCTGGGCGTGCTGAGCGCGTGGCGCCTGGCCCTCCGTGGTGCCCCTGGAGCGCTCCAGGTCGTCTCAGGTGCCTGAAGCCGAGTGGTGGCGCCGTTCCCTGTTCCCAGCGGACCCCCTTTGGGTCGCCGCCGTTGGCGGAGATGCCCGAGGTGGGCGGGTGGCAGAATCGGTGAAGGGAGGCACACCCGTTCCCCCTGCTGTGGGGAGCGGGCGCCTTGTCGTCCCCGCCCTGCAACGGCCGCTGTTGCCCGGAGGGTGTGGGGGACTGACTTGGTGGGGCGAGTTTGAGTGATCGTGGCGGGCCGAGCCGGCGCCGTGGCGCTTGGCCAAAACCCCCTCTGAGCGAGGACTTGTCGGTTTCTTGCCCAGCGCGTTGCTGCTGGTGTTTCGCCTCGGTTTTTCTCGGGCCTCACCTGGAGGCGCGGCGCTCCTTCCGGGCGGTGACACGAGCAACCGCGCGCGTGGGGAAGGCAGGCGGCCCTCGTTGTGGGCCCTGACCGCGAATGCTCTGGAATGCCCTGTGTCAATCCGTTGCCGTGGACCTTTCTCCCCCGCCCCGGGTCCTGGCGGCCCCGGGAAGAAACGCCTTTTGTTTGGCGGGTCCCGATGGGGGGACGAATTTGGGTGGGGGGCGACGCGCCCTTGGTGAGAAAGCCTTCTCTAGCGATCCGAGAGGGTGCCTTGGGGTACCGAAACCCCCCAGTCGCTGCCCCTCCTGTGCGCGTAGTGGCCACCCGTGTTGGGGGTGACTGCATGCCCTTGTGCGTGTTAGGCGGAGCCTTCTCTCCCGCGCGAGAGGAGGTCTGTCGGCCCCGCGGTGGGGCCGAGCGCCGCTCTTCGCCTACCGCGGCCTGCGCCTCCCCCCTCTGAGTCGGGGGAGGGTCACGCCAGGCCTGGC
>NW_025927554.1:27500-36767 GCF_022837055.1 Prionailurus viverrinus
CCTCTTGGTGCGCCCTCCGTTCCGTGTCCCCCTCCCCCCACCCCAGCCGGGAAACGCTACTGACCCAGGTGCCTGGGGACGAGGCCGTGCGCCGGCGAGGCAGGTGCTGCGTCCCGGCCGCTCTGCTGCGATCGGCCCGTAGTCGTCACACACGGACTCCCTCACTCCACCACCGTGGTGCCCGGACGCCCCCTGCCTGTTGGTCGCTTTTATACTACCCAAAGAGGTCGACGGGGTGGGCGGTGGGGCTTGAGGAAGCTGTCTGGGAGTACATGGATGGAAATAGGAACAGTTGTAGTTAGAAGGAATGGGAAGGGGGGGGTGTGCGGGGGCGGGCGGGAGGGGGGTGTTTTCACGCACGCACGGGAGGGGCGGAGGGGCGGAGGGGCGGAGGGGCGGAGGGGCAGAGAATAGGATCTCAAGATCATTTTGGAAATCTCAACCTGTGTTATTCTCCAAGCACCTTCAACAGAAGTATTTGGTGTAAAAGATGACCACAGAGGGACAACTCAAAACACCACCTCTGCGGCTGAGGGGCCCCCGGACAGACAGGGAGGGTCAGGACCGGAAGGACAGCTTCCCTCCTTCCTGGAACCCAGATGGGAAGGCAGAAGTGCTCCCCCACCCCGACTTAGAGTTGAGGCTCTGCCACACTCAGGCGGTGCTAGTCGCCCACTCTCTTGCTGTCCAGAAGGAATTCCTGTTCTCCTGTGGGGTCATGTAGTTCGGGGGAACTTCCCAAGCCGCTCAGCTCACAAGAACACCTACGCCCAGTGTCATGAACTCCCTCCCTCACACTCGCCATCCCCCTCTGAAGCCCAGAAGGGAAAGAAAAAGAAAACATCGACTGCCTGCCTGCCTGCCTGCCTGCCTGCCTGCCTGCCTGCCTGCCTGCATTTACTATTCTATGTGTTGCCTCACCTATTAACACTGGAAACACAACTCGCATGCCAAATATTCCCATCCTTGTAAAAGCGAACAGTTCAGGGCACCTGGGTGCCTCACTCGGTAAGGTGCCCGAGTCTTGCCTCAGGTCATGATCTCGGGGTTCTTGAATTTCAGCCCCCACATCTGGCTCTGTGGTGACACCTTGGAGCCTGCTTGGTGATCCATTCTCTCCCTCCCTACCCCCCTCTCTCCCACTCACTCACTCAACTGGAACGAATGCATACGTAATAAGTAAATAAATGTATATGTGTGTGTACACTTCAGCGGGCTCTTAGTCTACTACTCACAAAGCTATGGGACCATCACTGTTCATTCCAAACTATTTCCATCACCTCAAAGAGAAAGAAACCCCACGCCCCCCTCTTCCTCCCCCCCCCCCCCAAGTACCTTCGACACTGACTCGAGGTTTCTCAACAGCCTTGCAAGCCCTGCAATGTTTCCAAACACTGGTGCTCCCCAACCCCCCCCCCCCCCCCCCCGTCAAAGAACTCCCCTAATTCAGGCACTTCCGGGTTGTTCCAACACCTGGAACGGCGGGGGGGGGGGGGGAGGGGAGACTGCTGTGTTGGGGGGGGGCGGCACGGGACACAGAAGCACTCTGAATCCCCTTCCCTTTGCCTCTCTTCCATCTGGGGTTTCCTGAGGTGTATCCTTTGACGCCATCACTCATCTATGAGAAATGAGAAAAAGAGGACCGAACGTGGCTAGATCGTTTTCGATAGCCTGATACGCATACCCACACGCACACCAAAAGAAACGAAAATTGCGATCCGCTGGAAGGTCAAACGACGGCAGAGTGGTGCAACTAATGACGCTACACTCACACGATACGAGAGAATGCGGCTGTTACAGATTATGTGGGCAGAGAGGTTTTCGTAGCACGGGAATCCGCTTGTGGTGTTCCGATACTTCATGACGAGCGGTGGGAAACCTTCTTAGAGCCGAAGACACCAAATCATCATTTCAAAGGCTACGGGTGGTGAAATCGCTCTGGCTTGCAACTTCTTAACCCCCTATGTGGTTCTCCATGATTGCATTTCAGCTTCCTCCCTTATCCGAGCCAACGACCCTACCTGGTTTTTAGGTATTTATTTGTTTTTAAAGAGGTTAAGTACGACATTGGGTCCTAAACGGAGGCAGAGCTTTGGCTACTGGTCTCCGAAACGATGATTGTCTCTATATTTGTATGGATCTGCCTAACTTTTGCCTCTCACGCCTTTCCTCTCGCTGCATAACATCTTAAGATGAAGGGAGCCCGCTCAGGTGGGACCGCCGCTTGTGGAAAAAGTCATCGGGGCAAAATAGTGAAAGCAGCGTCGATCAAGAATATGTTGCGGGTTACACACATATTCCCGTTTCATCCCCACCCCCTATCGATCAATCACTTACTCCCCTTTGATGCCATGTTTTGTTTATTCCTGTATTTATGGATGGGTTTTCAAAGATTTTATTGTAAGTAAGCGCTACATCCAGCGTGGGACTCGAACTCGCAACCCACGAGATACAGTTGCACGATCCACCACCTGTGCCCACCAGGTACGCTGATGCCACGTTTTCTTTCTTTGCCTCCCTGCCGGCTGGCCTGCCTCCCTCCCGGCCGGCCGGCCTGCCTGCCTGCCGGCCTGCCTGCCTGCCTCCTTCCCGGCCTGCCTGCCTGCCGGCCGGCCGGCCTGCCTGCCTCCCTCCCTCCCTTCCTCCCGGCCTCCCTCCCGGCCGGCCTGCCTCCCTCCCGGCCAGCCGGCCTGCCTGCCTCCCTCCCGGCCTGCCTGCCTGCCGGCCGGCCTGCCTGCCTGCCTCCCTGCCGGCCGGCCAGCCTGCCTGCCTCCCTGCCGGCCTGCCTGCCAGCCTGCCTGCCTCCCTGCCGGCCTGCCTGCCGGCCTCCTTCCCGGCCTGCCTGCCTGCCTGCCTCCCTCCCGGCCGGCCTCCCTGCCTGCCGGCCTGCCGGCCTGCCGGCCTGCCTCCCTGCCTGCCGGCTGGCCTGCCTCCCTGCCTCCCTCCCTGCCGGCCTGCCTGCCTGCCTGCCTCCTTCCCGGCCTGCCTGCCTGCCTGCCGGCCTGCCTGCCGGCCTGCCTGCCTCCCTCCCGGCCTGCCTGCCTGCCTGCCTGCCTGCCGGCCTGCCTGCCTGCCGGCCCTCCGGCCGGCCGGCCGCCTGCCTGCCTCCCTGCCGGCCTGCCTGCCTCCCGGCCGGCCTGCCTGCCTGCCTGCCTGCCGGCCGGCCGGCCTGCCTGCCTCCCTGCCGGCCTGCCTGCCTCCCTGCCTGCCTCCCGGCCTGCCTGCCTGCCTCCCTGCCTCCCTGCCTCCCTGCCGGCCTGCCTGCCTCCTTCCCGGCCTGCCTGCCTGCCTGCCTGCCTGCCTGCCTGCCTGCCTGCCTCCCTCCCTCCCTCCCTCCCTCCCTCCCTCCCTCCCGGCCTCCCTCCCGGCCGGCCTGCCTGCCTCCCTCCCGGCCTGCCTGCCTCCCTCCCGGCCTGCCTGCCTGCCTGCCGGCCTGCCTGCCTGCCGGCCCTCCGGCCGGCCGGCCTGCCTGCCTCCCGGCCGGCCTGCCTGCCTGCCTGCCGGCCGGCCGGCCTGCCTGCCTCCCTGCCGGCCTGCCTGCCTCCCGGCCTGCCTGCCTGCCTCCCTGCCTCCCTGCCTCCCTGCCTCCCTGCCGGCCTGCCTGCCTGCCTCCTTCCCGGCCTGCCGGCCGGCCGGCCTGCCTGCCTGCCTGCCTGCCTCCCTCCCTCCCTCCCTCCCGGCCTCCCTCCCGGCCGGCCTCCCTCCCTCCCGGCCTGCCTGCCTCCCTGCCGGCCTGCCTGCCTGCCTGCCTGCCGGCCTGCCTGCCTGCCGGCCCTCCGGCCGGCCGGCCTGCCTGCCTCCCTGCCGGCCTGCCTGCCTCCCGGCCGGCCTGCCTGCCTGCCTGCCGGCCGGCCGGCCTGCCTGCCTGCCTGCCTGCCTGCCTCCCTCCCTCCCTCCCTCCCGGCCTCCCTCCCGGCCGGCCTCCCTCCCTCCCGGCCTGCCTGCCTCCCTGCCGGCCTGCCTGCCTGCCTGCCTGCCGGCCTGCCTGCCTGCCGGCCCTCCGGCCGGCCGGCCTGCCTGCCTCCCTGCCGGCCTGCCTGCCTCCCGGCCGGCCTGCCTGCCTGCCTGCCGGCCGGCCGGCCTGCCTGCCTCCCTGCCGGCCTGCCTGCCTCCCGGCCTGCCTGCCTGCCTCCCTGCCTCCCTGCCGGCCTGCCTGCCTGCCTGCCTCCTTCCCGGCCTGCCGGCCGGCCGGCCGGCCGGCCTGCCTGCCTGCCTGCCTGCCTGCCTGCCTGCCTCCCTCCCTCCCTCCCGGCCTCCCTCCCGGCCGGCCTCCCTCCCTCCCGGCCGGCCGGCCGGCCTGCCTGCCTGCCTGCCTGCCTGCCGGCCGGCCTGCCTGCCGGCCCTCCGGCCCGCCGGCCTGCCTGCCTCCCGGCCGGCCTGCCTGCCTCCCGGCCGGCCTGCCTGCCTGCCTGCCGGCCGGCCGGCCTGCCTGCCTCCCTGCCGGCCTCCCGGCCTGCCTGCCTGCCTCCCTGCCTCCCTGCCTGCCTGCCTGCCTGCCTGCCTGCCGGCCGGCCTGCCTGCCGGCCCTCCGGCCGGCCGGCCTGCCTGCCTCCCTGCCGGCCTGCCTGCCTCCCGGCCGGCCTGCCTGCCTGCCTACCGGCCGGCCGGCCTGCCTGCCTCCCTGCCGGCCTGCCTGCCTCCCGGCCTGCCTGCCTGCCTCCCTGCCTCCCTGCCGGCCTGCCTGCCTGCCTCCTTCCCGGCCTGCCGGCCGGCCGGCCTGCCTGCCTGCCTGCCTGCCTGCCTGCCTCCCTCCCTCCCTCCCGGCCTCCCTCCCGGCCGGCCTCCCTCCCTCCCGGCCGGCCGGCCGGCCTGCCTGCCTGCCTGCCTGCCGGCCGGCCTGCCTGCCGGCCCTCCGGCCCGCCGGCCTGCCTGCCTCCCGGCCGGCCTGCCTGCCTCCCGGCCGGCCTGCCTGCCTGCCTGCCTGCCTGCCTGCCGGCCGGCCTGCCTGCCGGCCCTCCGGCCGGCCGGCCTGCCTGCCTCCCTGCCGGCCTGCCTGCCTCCCGGCCGGCCTGCCTGCCTGCCTACCGGCCGGCCGGCCTGCCTGCCTCCCTGCCGGCCTGCCTGCCTCCCGGCCTGCCTGCCTGCCTCCCTGCCTCCCTGCCGGCCTGCCTGCCTGCCTCCTTCCCGGCCTGCCGGCCGGCCGGCCTGCCTGCCTGCCTGCCTGCCTGCCTGCCTGCCTGCCTGCCTGCCGGCCTGCCTGCCTCCCTGCCGGCCGGCCTGCCTGCCTCCCTGCCGGCCTCCCTCCCGGCCGGCCTGCCTCCCTCCCGGCCTGCCTGCCGGCCTGCCTGCCGGCCTGCCTGCCTCCCTGCCTGCCTGCCTGCCTGCCTGCCTGCCTCCCTGCCTGCCGGCCGGCCGGCCGGCCGGCTTCCCTCCCGGCCTGCTTGCCTGCCTGCCTGCCTGCCTGCCTGCCTGCCGGCCTGCCTGCCTCCCTGCCTGCCTGCCTGCCTGCCTGCCGGCCTGCCTGCCTCCCTGCCGGCCGGCCTGCCTGCCTGCCTCCCTGCCGGCCTCCCTCCCGGCCGGCCTGCCTCCCTCCCGGCCTGCCTGCCGGCCAGCCGGCCTGCCTGCCTGCCTCCCTCCCGGCCGGCCTGCCTGCCTGCCTGCCTGCCTGCCTGCCTGCCTGCCGGCCGGCCGGCCGGCCTGCCTGCCTGCCTGCCTGCCGGCCGGCCTCCCTTCCTCCCGGCCTCCCTCCCGGCCGGCCTGCCTCCCTCCCGGCCGGCCGGCCTGCCTGCCTGCCGGCCTGCCTGCCTCCCTCCCGGCCTGCCTGCCGGCCTGCCTGCCGGCCTGCCTGCCTCCCTGCCTGCCTGCCTGCCTGCCTGCCTGCCTGCCGGCCGGCCGGCCTGCCTGCCTGCCTCCCTCCCGGCCTCCCTCCCGGCCGGCCTGCCTCCCTCCCGGCCTGCCTGCCTGCCTGCCTCCCTCCCGGCCTCCCTCCCGGCCGGCCTGCCTGCCTGCCGGCCGGCCTGCCTGCCTGCCTCCTTCCCGGCCTGCCTGCCTGCCTGCCGGCCTGCCTGCCTCCCTCCCTCCCTTCCTCCCGGCCTCCCTCCCGGCCGGCCTGCCTCCCTCCCGGCCGGCCGGCCTGCCTGCCTCCCTGCCGGCCGGCCGGCCAGCCTGCCTGCCTGCCTGCCTCCCTGCCGGCCGGCCTGCCTGCCTCCCTCCCTCCCTCCCTCCCTCCCTCCCTGCCTCTATGTCCAACTAAAACATGAAGTCTGTGATGTGGGAGCTGTAGCCATCTGGTTCTTCCTATATCCCGATCACAGACCAAAGAACGATCTTTGCCATAGATTAGTGTTTTCAATAAATCATCTGTTCGATGGCTATCGATAAAGGACATTGTCAACTTTTAACGGCTGTGGACCCTGCTCCTGGGCACCCAGGGAAGCTAGGCTTTAACATTTACCAAGCTCCAAATGACCCTGTCAACCCCCAAAGTGTGTGCTCTGTTTCTGCCCTGAGCACACGTTGCATGTCCGCTTCATTTAAATAAACAACAACAAAAATGGATCAAAGGGGTGACTTGGCTGGCTGGCTCCCTCAGCTAGGTCAGGGGAGCGGGTGACTCTTCATTGCTGGGCTGTGAGTTCGGGCCTTATGTTGGGTGTGAAGAGGACATAAAAACAAAACCAATCGATCAGTCAGTCAGTCAGCTGAGAATTAAAAAGGAGCCTTCCAAACATACAGATGAGAAAATGGAAGAAAACCTCCCTGGATCCCCAAAGATTAAAGTCACACAGCTTTGCACATACTGAAAACAGAAAATAAACCCTGCAAAATTTTTCTGCCGTGTCTTTCGTCATTATACCTCGTAACAACAACAACAACAACAACAACAACAACAACGACAACTCCTCCTCCTCCTCCTCCTCCTCCTCCTCCTCCTCTTCCTCTTCCTCCTTCATCCATTCTATTTAAGAATTCCCAACACTGACAACTCTTATAAAGACCATCCAAGCACGGGACACAGAACTGCATTAGACCACATTCTTATGGCTACCAGACAGACATTAGAACTTCCACCCTTCGTGGTGACACCCCGAGCTCACTGATGAACTCTGCTTCCGAGTACTCTCGTGAAGCACACCACAAGCTCAGTCCGTGTTCACGGGACCACACTTAACAGATCGGGAACAGAACAGAACACACACCATACGGCGTTCACAGCAGCTGACGGAAGGCCAGGAGAAATACAAGTACCTCACACATCCAACTAATGGGGTTCTCTGAGAACAAAACTCTCTTTACGTCTTCCAACGTCTTCCAACGGGTGTGGATGTCCTTTGGATGCAGAAAACATTCGCACGTCATTTGCTATCGTTGCTCTCGGCACGCTCTTGCACCGAGGCCAAGGGACTGAGAGATGCATCTCGCCAGGTTAAAAAAAAATCTATCCATCGTGTGCCACCGCCACTGAGTGTCTGCACGCACTCTCTCCTTTTCTCACTCACACTAGCCTTTCGTACTTTGGCACCACTGTCGGTCGAACACGAGGATCAGAAAACACAAGGTTTCAGAAGTTCAAACAGCCTTCTGGTTCCATAGCACACCCTTGCATTCATAGCATGGATACGACTCCGTGAAATAAAGAGTAGTGGATATAAATGGGACACCCAAGGTCAAAGTCACAGCCTGTATGGTGTGAAGACGAATTCAAGAGTGAGAAAGCACGTAGACGGAAATATTCCTTCCTATGGCAGAATATTTACAGCACTGCTTTCAATGAAGTGCTTCTCCGTAAACATTTGAAAGGAGATGAACGGCACAGATTCAATGAAGGCTTCATACTGTACTTCTGCATAGGAAGGGAGACAAGTGTCACAAACTACAAACGAAAGCAAAAAGACCAAACGCTGTGACACCATGATCTCCAAAAAGGAGGTTTTCCTGGGGGTGGGGAATTAATGTGGTGGGGTTCCAATTAACACAAGGAAAAAAGAATGTACTTATAATGAATGGGTTCCATAGTGAACACGCACAAAGAATTCACTTGACGAGTCCAGGGATACAATATTACAGGAGAAATCCTTTGATGTCCATTGTAGCCTGTGTGTGTGTGTGTGTGTGTGTGTGTGTGTGTGTGTGTGTGAGAGAGAGAGAGAGAGAGAGAGAGAGAGAGAGAACGAGAACCAATCAGGCAGTTGGTTCGCTTTCAAACACCTGATATTTCGACCCTTGATGTAACAAAACTTCTAAAATTCCTTTAGCTTTGCCTCTCTTTCTAAAGACAAATGTCAAAAACAGTGGTGAATATACTCCACGCTGAACGTACTGATTCTGAAAACTCTCAGTACGGATGGGTTTTATAATACACTTAACCATGTGTGGGGTGCTTGGTTGGCTCCGTCAGTTAAGTGTGTGACTGCGGCTCAGGTCATGATCTTACGGTTTGTGGGTTCGAGCCCTGCACCGGGCTCTGTGCGGACAGCCTGGAGCCTGCTTCGGATTCTGTGTCTCCCTCTCTCTCTCTCTGCTCCTTCCCCTTCCCACTCTGTCTCTCAAAAATAAATAAATGTTTAAAAAAGAAAGAAAGGAAAGAAAGAAAGAAGAGAGAGAGAGAGAGAGAGAGAGAGAGAGAGAGAGAAGAGAAGAGAAGAGAAGAGAAGAGAAGAAAAAAAGAAATACACTTACCATGTGTTTAGAAAAATTTGAATTCCTACCAGTCTATACCTACCCCACTGTCTAAATTCCCCAGCTGGAAGATTTAGAATCTGTGCTTGAGCCAAAGCCTCCAGGAAAACCGCTGCCTGACTCTGCATTTGATGCGGGTCCCCAACCGATGGCCGCACCTGATTTAGAACCACTATCGGAGTTCTTTCCAGAACCAGGGACCCGAGGAGGTTCCTCGACACATGGCACATCGAAGTACCCTACGACCCAGCACTTTCACGACTAAGTACTTAGCCAAAGGATACAGGTCTGCTGTTTCCAAGGGGCACACGCACCTCAGTGTGCATAGCAGCACTATCAACGGTAGGCAAAGTATGGAAAGGGGCCAAATGTCCATCGACGGATGAATGGATACAGAAGAGGCGGTATCCATCTAACAACAGAGCAGTGCGCGGCCACCAGAGGGAATGAAGTCTTGCCATTTGCAAGTACCTGGATGGAACTGGAGGGTGTCATGCAAAGTGACATTTGTCCCTCAGAGAAACACATGTATCACAGGACCTCACCCGTGTGAGGACCTTCACTTCCCAAACAGAGGAACTCGGGAAGGGAAGGGAAGAAGGGAAGAAAAAATAACATACAAACAGGAAGGGGGACAAAAACGTAAGA